>NC_057862.1:198409861-198539861 GCF_019393635.1 Dromiciops gliroides | reverse complement strand
ACCACTTTAATTGATAATTTTTTGTTCTGAGAAGTTCAATTGTGAAGTGATTAGCTGATTTGGTAAATAGAAATTTAAGGTGTGAAATATACAAGTTGCTCCAAGGTTTATTGGGTACAACAAAATTGCTTGATAAAGCCGCAGTTTCTCCATGATCATGAATTCGCCAGTTGCATACTTTAAAGTTTTGGAGGAAAAAATAAGAACAAAACACTTTGATTCAGGGTGAGAATTCTAGCAGAAGGCAAAAAAGGACGATTAATAGTTTGGGTCTTACAAAGGCGCAGGTAATCGTTATTTGAATCAAGGTGAACGTTAGTTGAAAAGGATTGTGAAGGAGTGAAATTAGTCATACTGGAAAAAAAGTGGCAGCTTCTTATTATTACTATTCTAATGACTCATTCTAGAAGTAAATCCTGTTACTTAAGGTGTTCAAATAAAAATGCTCATTGGCTCAAAGACAATTAATTTAATGATGGAGTTCAAAGGTACACAAAGCATTTTCTGACAAGGAGACAAAGCACTTAGTTGAATGATTTTAATTACTTTCTGATCTGTTCTACAAAAAGTCAAATGTGAGTCATGATCATCCTATTAGAATCCGTATGTTAGTGTGTACATTACTTTAAATTAGCAAGGATACCCCACGATTATAGTAATGACTAAAACATTAACAACTGCAAAGATCAGTTTTGCTACACATTAGACATTTTTTGGGGGGGAGGGGTGGCAACAAATTTCATCATATTTTGTTACATGGGGAAAAATAATGGTCATTTCACATGTTAAATGAGAAAAATAAAGCAAGAATGAAGGTCAAACTGATTTAGCACATCCAATAGTCTTTGTCAGCCAAGCTTAATATATCCTGAGTTTGTGGAACAAATGAAATTTTGCTGCTATGTTACACTTTGCTTCCAAACAACCATTACAACTGGTTTTATATATTGTGTGAGCATCAGACCATCAAACAGTGCATCTTTACTGACGTCTTGCCGCAGTGATGATCTACAGCAGCAATCTGCCATTTATATAGGGCAAAATGTGCATCTATATTTAGTTGTGAAATTGGCCTATTATACTCTTGATGTTTACAGAGGCTAACATAAATTAATGATGACAGCTATGAGCAGTGCATTAGTTAAGCAGGAGAGTTCTTACCTTGAACTTGAAGGTTTGTTCTCGTTTTAACTTCTAGCACAGACTGTGTAGCTTTTCTCATACATTGGAGGATAGGTTCTGAAATCATTACTTTTTTTCCCTACTTTCATGGAGAGCATTAAAGGACTTCGATTTGTAGGCTATATTGTATGTGATCCTTCTAGAAATAGTTTTACATGCATTTCTTGCTTTACTTGGTGATGTTTATAATTGAGCAAATAAAGGCCCCTAGATGTATATATATTTTTTTTCACTGCAGAATAGCTGCTTTAATTGACTTTAAACTTTGGGTGGTGTCAATATGTGGTAGGCTATTGTGTTGAAGGTAATGAGGGAAGGGTAAATGCTGCCCTGTGGAATCCTTACTGTACTTTACCTGGAAGACTCCTCATGCAGCTCATGTCAGGGCAAATGTAGGTACTGAAGTAACTATAGATCTCACTGTTAACTATAACCAGGGATCTGACAAGTATGCAGGTGTTCAAAGGTTCATGAGTTAAAATGCCGAAGCCTTTGATGAATTTTTGATGGCTGCATTTTTAATACAGGTCGACCTTCTTCCTTTGAGGCTGGATGCCAGATTAATTGATAAATAGTGGAAGTCTGTAGTGTGCTGGGTTCTCCTAAGCAAAACAAGTACAAAAATCCATAAAATCTCACCTGTCCGGATCCTTAGAAGTACTTTTTTTTTAAAAAAAGTAAAATTTAAAGAGGCTATTGGCCCTACTCTCCCTTGTCCCCATTTCAGGAAGAAAACATGTCTTACTTTCCTCTGCTACAAAGACGAGTTTTAACTACTGTTATGATCTCCTAGTAGAGACACAGTGTGGAGTAATGAATAGAAGGCTAACCTTGGAGTTAAGAAGACCTGGGCTCATAAGCACATCCATCCTCTGACACATACTGCATGCATGACCTTGTGATTAGGCTTTTTAGTTTCTCAGTATCCTGGACCACTTTTTAAGGTCATATGTTACAAAGAAGTTGTCAGTCAACATTGATGCAGGGAGTTTCCATGCTGATGAAATTAAAGTGAATTGTGGGAATCTGGATGCAGATTGAACCATATGTTTCTACCCTTTTTGTTTTTGTTTTTGTTTATGTTTTGTTTTGTTTTGTTTTGAGGTTGTCCCCTGTTGTTTTGATTCTCCTTTCACAGTATGACTAATGAAGAGATAGATTTAATGTGATTGTACATATATACTCATCCCATGATCACATAGTACTTTCAAAGTTTATCATTTGTAACAGAAGCAACTTTATGTCAAGAATTCTCTTGTGTGAGGGGTTTAGAAGATAGCACTGTCAGACAATGGGTGAAAGAGAAATAAAAACAAGGATATTTTTGGACTTTTACTTTTGGACTTTTATCTTCTTGTGAATGATCCCTTCACCAGCACTGATCAAAACTCCATTCATGTTTCATTACTTGCTCTGGCTGAAAAATTCAGCATGCTGTGGCAAGCAACCTGCTGATGCACTTTTGCATAGTTAGGTTAGTCCTCAGAAGACAAATATACATTCATTTAAATGCTAGGTCCTTGCTCAAAGCCTTTCTAGATTGGTTAGAGCTTCCAGATCTTTTTTTTTTTTTTTTTACAATTTTTCCCCCTTTCCTCTTTTTCACAATTACTATTGTTAGCAGTTTCCCTCCATTCTATTCCCTTACCCATGATATTTGCTCTATTATCTATCACCCTATTCCTCCTCAAAAGGGATTTACTTCTTTTTTTTTTCCAATTTTTTTTTCTTTTAGTGAGGCAGTTGGGGTTAAGTGACTTGCCCAGCGTCACACAGCTAGTAAGTGTCAAATGTCTGAGGCCGGATTTGAACTCAGGTACTCCTGACTCCAAGGCCAGTGCTCTATCCACTGTGCCACCTAGTTGCCCCTCAGGGATTTACTTCTGACTGTCCCCTCCCCCAATCTGCCCTCTCTTTTGCCCCTCCCTCCTTATCCCTTTCCCCTTCTATTTTCCTGTAGGGTTAGATAGATTACTCCACCCAATTGAGTGTGTATGTTATTCCCTCCTTGAGCCAATTCAGATGAGATTATGGTTTTTGAGCCAATTCTGATGAGTGTTAGGCTCATTTACTGCCCATCTTAAATAGAATACTCCACCCAATTGGGTGTGTGTGTGTGCTAATCCCTCCTTGAGCCAATTCTGATGAGATTAAGGACTTTGAGCTAATTCTGATGAGTGTAAAGTTCATTAACTGCCCTGCTCCTCCCCCATCTCTTCCACCACTCCATAAGCCCTTTCCTCTTTCTTTCATGTGGGATTTCACCCCATGCTACCTCTCCCCTTCCCCCTCCCCCAGTTCATTCCTCTCACCCCTTAATTTTTACCCTAAAGATGTCATCATGGGGCAGGTAGGTGACACAGTAGACAAAGCATCCACCCTGGACCCAGAGCTTCCAGATTTTACACCATTCCGCTATATCCTGTAGGATTATCTCCATGCCATAATGGTGCCTTAGAGTAAGACTTTGACAAAGGTTAAAAACAACTAGGATATGAAGAGAAGTTGGAAAGAGGTTCTTGGGTTGGGTGGGGCAGAAGGTCAAACTATCTTTACTCTGTTGTCGTTGGTGCTGCTGTGTTTACTCTTTTTTTCCTCCTAAGGAGCTCTAAATGTATTATCTTCATAATCCTTACAACCTTTTCTTGGAGGGAAAGAGCAAAAAAAAAAAAAAAGATTAATTCCCAAGCTTTCTGTAGGTCTTTTCTGTCTATAACAAGGGAATATTTACCACAATTTGAAAAATAAAATCTTTTCCAAAAGTTTCAGGATAACTTCTTGTAAAAGCTATGATTCCCAAAATAATTTTTAAAAATTATCCCTTTTCACTCCATAATTACTTTATATTTCATCTGCCACATTAATTATCCAAGTGGGGTTGATTTCATTTTCTTGATATTTTGATGATCTTTCTGCCTTAACTATTTTCATTAATATTTTTGTTATTTTACAGGTCTTTTATTTTAAATTCACTGGACCATAGATTTAGAGCTAGAAAGGTCCTTAAGGGTCCTTGAATCTAGGCCTCTCATTTTTGCATATGAAGACATTTAGGCTCAGGGGAATTAAGTGACTTGCCAAGGATCAAAGAGCTAGTGTTTGAGGTGGAATTTGAACCCAGATCTTTCTCACTAAAAGCCCAGAACCCAGCTCAATTGGCCATGCTCTCTCTCTGTATGTACGCAATTGCCTTGTAGTCATAGCCACTACCTACAACTCCTTTAGCAATTCTACAAAGCTCAATGAACTATCCATCGTGCTGGTTTTGTATTATTTCCAACCACTACACTCTTACCCCCAAAAGTTCTCATGTGTTTGATGACTGTTTAATTGTATGATGAAAAGTCTAAAAGGACACTGTAAGATCATCTAGCCCATTCCCATCATTTCATACAGGACTTCACCTAATCTTTGTCTGACTGATGAGAATATTTTCCATGTTTATATATCACTGGAGAAAATTTTACAGTCTTCCATAGTGACTCCATCTAGTCTAACAAATACAAAAATTCCATTTTATATTAAAAAAGTCTGTCATTCTTCAATTAATGGGGAAAAACATGATTTCTTCTTTTTCCTCTTTAATAGAGATGGAAAGAGGCTAGTTACTATATTCAAACCATGACCCTTTTATCTTATTTTATTCAATGCAATGTCACACATAGGATCATCAGTATCAACGTATACAATTACTTTTACTGTATCATGTAGAAGTCTACTTGCTGATTGAATTAATTACAAAATGGACCATGGGTTCAAATTACTCTTTTTAGTTTGAAAAAAAGTTGGAAAAATTATCATCTTTCCAACTCTCTCTTATAACACCCTTCCAATCAACTGGCTTTTTTGCTATTGTGGGCTCTTGATATAACCTATTCTGGCTGATTTGTGGCATGTCTATCTCCAACCTAAGCTAAACTTTATCACTGTGTTTCCTTATTCTCTGGAGCAGAAGGGTTCTTTTGCTTGGGTTGCCAGGTTCATTCTCTGCCCCCACCTGGAAACTCCTATACCCATAGTGACCGTGATTCTCTGATGTTCTCTGAATTCTATGTAATTTCTTTAACTATCCTCTCCTATATTCTGAGTCCCATGACACTTTTCTCATTTCCTCTGAAGTACCCCTCAAATCCTAGTTGGAAATTTCACCCTTTGTAGGAACCTTCCTTAAGCCTCCAGTGAATTTAAGGGAAAAGAAGTTCTGTTTTGTATTTTGGATAATTGGGGGGCATTTTATTTTGCTTTTCCTCAGTAATTTCAGCATACTTATATGTAAAGTTTTGAGGTGAGTATTTTTTCCTGTATTTAAGAAAGCCTTCCACTTTCAAATTCTGTTGTCCAAAGGACCGGGCTCCTCAGTTACGTTACTATTTAATGTCTACAAGTTCCTTTCTGAATCACTCCATATTGTTTTCTAGGATCTTAATGTCCCCAAAGGAATTGACAAACTCTTCTCTTCCCAGGATCTACAATCTACAGGCTCTCTTCTTTCAGTTTAGATATCTTCTCAGTTAGGATTAGCATTTCTGTGTCTTAATTATACTTACATTTTCTTCTAGACTAAGCAAGCCTATAATAACTCCAATTCTACCAGGAACTTTGGGGATGAGGCATTTTGCTATAAAGACACAGAAGGGATAGAAGGGAAATGAATAAAAGTTCTTATTTGACCAAAGCAGGATGAAACATTTTTGGAAAAAGGAAGAGATTACTTTGGTTGGATATAAGAAAGTCACTTGGGAGTATTTTGAATGCTTGGCATGAAGGGTTAGTTCTGATCTTATAGATAATAGGGAAAATCACCTTAAATTTTTTAAGAGGAGGGAGTGCTCAAATGAAAATAGTAGTTAAAGAAAATTAACTTAACAGTGAGAGTCAGAGTAATTCATAGAAAACTAAAGATAGAAAACTAAAATTGGAGCCACAGACCTATTTGTGTCTAATGGTCGCCGTCTCTAGGGCAGAGGCAGGGAGGGAAGGAAAAAAAAAAGTTTTGTGTATTTGGAGGGAATATCACATTGTACGTTGTGATTTATAGTTTCATGTATCGTTCTACATATTCAAAGATGATTATCTTTTTTATTGTACTGTATTATGGAAATGCTTATTTTGTTCCATGAATTGAAAATAAAATAAATTTAAAAAAAGAAAAAGAATCAAAGGTCTAGAAAAATAGCCACAATGTACACAACAGTTTGCAGTCGTTATCCAGGCTTTAAATGGTGAAGTCTAGAGCTACAGAAGTTACTGAAGAAATAGAGGGAAGGGATGTAGATTTTAGGAGGAACAAGTAGTTGAAGGAGAGAGAAATCAAAAGATAAATTCAATGTCACAAGCCAAGAAAACTAGGACTATTAAGGTTCTATGTATATAAAAATGTTTGTTAAAAGATAGGATAGAGTTTTTTGAGTGAAGAAAAAAAGGTCAATGTCAACATGTTAAAATTTTGAATACTGGTAGAACATATGATTGAAGATCCAGTTTAGTTATTCCCTGCAGAGACGAGACAAAGAAAGGGATAGACTTTTAAAGGTAGTCTTGGAAATCATCTTCATAGAGGTGAGAGCTGAAATGATCTGAGGAATGAATTTTCATAAAAATGTCAATGATGAAGGGATTTTATGATAAAGGGAAATGAAGGAAGAAGAACCACCTGTTATAGTGAACAACACCATAGACCAAAAGAAAAGAGTCTCAGGAAGAAGAGAGTTTCATCACAAAGACAATGAACATCTTCGTCAAATTAAACAGAAGGATGAGAAGAAGTTATTTTAGTAAGCAAGGAGATAATTAGGATTAGTTGACACAGTTGACTACTCCTTCTCTTTTGTAACGTAGCCTCCCTTTTATAATGTAGCCTCACTGCTTTCTCCTGGATTTCCTCCTAGCTCTCTGCCCACTCATTTTCCATCTCCTCCACTAGCCAGTGAAGAGTTTTCTTCATCCTACCCATTAAGGTATTGGTCTCCCACAAGTCTATCTTGTTCCCTTTTTTTCTCTGTAAGCTCTCTCCCTCCATGATCTTAGCCACTCTTGTGGATTCAATTTTCACTTTAACACAGATAAAATCTATATCTTATACCCCTGCCCCAGTCAACTGTAATGTTCTCAAGATCAGAAATTAGTTGTTAGTTGTATTGTTTTGTTTTGTTTTGTTTTAGTGAGGCAATTGGGGTTAAGTGACTTGCCCAAGGTCACACAGCTAGTAAGTGTTAAGTTTCTGAGGTCAGATTTGAACTCAGATACTCCCGACTCCAGGGCCGGTGCTCTATCCACTGCGCTACCTTGTATTTTTTTTTTTTTTAATATTTGTCTAGATATAGCCCAGTACGGTCAACATGGCAATAATGTTAGTACTTGTTTCTTTAATTGAAGTGAATTGAATTAGTGACATAGTAAGGCATGCCTACAGTATATTTCTACTTTCATTGTCTAAAAAGAACTATTTTCTATTTTTTTTATCATCCTTTTATTTGGTCTCATGCCTTGGATTTTCTGCAACCTCTCTCCTGCCTCCCAGAGTTTCTAGGTTCTTTCAAACCCTTGCCTAGACCTCATCCTGGGCCATAACCAGTTGGCTTGACTTTTGTCTTGCCTTTGATGGACTTTGATGACTCTGGAAAAAAGAGTGAGGCTGATGACTTAGCATGACTCTACCTCACTTAAATCCAATTCACACACAAGTCAAGACATCACCCTGTTATATCATTGGTCCACTTCTAAAATGAGAACCACCACCAATAAGAACAAGATACCATTTCCTAAATCAGTACTTTTCTGATGTCCCTATTTTTGCATCCTGTAATTATGTTATATTTACTTTGTACATCCATGAACTTTAATTCTATACATGATGTATCTTCAACAGGATGTAAGTCCCTTGATAACAAGTATTATTTGTTTCATATTCGTCTTTGTTCAGTCAGTACTTAATAAAGGGCATCATATGGATGTAGGTGCTTACAATTAAATAATTTTAAGATTACAATTAAGTAGTGAAATTCTCTCCAAATTCTTATAGCTTCTTTTAGTGATAGAAGAGAACTAATGCAGTGCATATCATTAGGATGAAGGTTTCCTGAGGGTGGGGACTATTCATAATTGTCTTACCACAGGACCTGACGTGTAGAAAAGAAGGTGCTTAATAAATTCATGTGGCTTTTGGTTTTGAGCATTATTCTTGAGCATGGTGGAAAAATCTGAAATTTAGCAACTACCATCAAATCTTCTCCTCCAAACCCAGGACATGTTATATTCTTGGTTTTTATTTTTATTTTTTTATTGGAGGGGGGGGGTGGATCCAAATCCTGAATGACAATGCTTGATTTTTAAAAAATTTTATTGTATTTTTAATTAATGAAATTAATAAGCATTTCCATAACATAGGAGAATAAAATAGATGATTGCACGTGAAACTATATATCTATTATGTACAACTTGCTATTCTTTTAAAATATATAATAAGGGGCCCTGATGTTAACATCTTCCTCTCAGGGTGCACCTCGGTCTTCATTGTTACTGAAGAAACTTTCTATGGTCCTCACCTTTCTCTGTCTGCTCATCTTGCCTTTCTTTTACTTGACTTTTAGCACTGTTTCCAGGCTGCAGTATCCCAAGCTTAAGAAGTCCCAAGTGGTATGGTTTAAGGAGGAGGATCAGGTTCTTCATTCGCTTGGCCTGTTCCCTGGTCTGTAGATGACCCCAGGCCAACTAGCTAATCAACCAGCTTTGTGCATTGTGGTTGTCAGCTCCAACGAGCCTGTGTCCTTCCCCAACCTGGGCCACTGCTACTCAAGGTTACCTCCTGGTTCTCAGCAGGGATGAAAAACCCAAGTTCTGCCTCAGCACCAGCATAGACCGTTGTAGTCTCCCCCCTGCCCAGGGCTCAGACCTCTCACCAGACTTTGAGCTTAGTTCCAGATAATACTGGTGCTTCAGCTGATTCAGAGGCTCTGGGGGTCTCCTTCTTTGGTGAGGCCTTCCTGAGACTGGATGTGTCAGGGTGACTGTGGGGTTGGGCTTGACTCCTGTATCAGCACAGCAGCTCCTTCCTTCTGACCTTCAAAGCTGTTCTTCATTAGAAGATGATTTCAGCCAACGTATAATATATATATATATATATTCAGCCAACATATATATAATATTATATATTTATTACATATATAATAAAGTTATCATGTATCTTTTCTACCTTTTTTCTTTCCCACATCCTAGAGATGGCTAGTATTACACACAAATATGTATGTGTGTTTACACACAGAGAGACACACATATATGTATATATATGTGTGTGTGTATCTATATATGTATAGCATACATAGTATATATATATATTCTATATCTGGATGGAGATACCATCTTCCTTCTACACTGTCCAACTTTCATCCCTGTTAGATACTTTAGGGCAATTGTCTGCACATAGGTGGCTTACAATGAATACTGTGGATGATATAAAGTGAGGCGTAAGGTGTTGTATCCATGGCAATTATGAAAACCACTAGAATGTTATCAGGTCTTTTTTCAAGTTGATTTATGGCTTCTTTTGATAGTTTTCATGGGGAGATGTTGTTGATATTTTGTGATAAATTAAATACTGTTTTCTGCTTGCCTAAAACTGAGAAATAGTTTTTGGTGCCATTCAGGATATAAGTGGATCGAAGTTAGTAGAGGGGAAGATGGAGTCCAGAGAAGAACTTATTGTGGCAGCAAAGTGGTGTACCATTTCTGGTAATAGAATAGGCAATGTTACATCTCATCTAAATTTTAAAATTTATTTTACATGCTCTATAGATGATAACACATTTGTCTGATGACAAAGTGTACAAATGCAAAGTCATTTTGAGTTATTAACATATTACTCAATCCTAAGAGGACACTGCTTGAAAAATAGGTCCTACTTCATTAAAGTGTTTAACATATTACTCACCAAACTATGGCATCCTGTTCAACTTCTTCTATTAGATCACCATCTCAACAACCTGTATGTCTCTTTGGTCATATTTTATTGCTATTGCCCTCAAAACTAATCACTATTTATTATAAATATCTTGCTATCATTTTGAGAGTCAGATAGACCCTATAGTGCCTGCATAATTATGTAATATGGGAGTCATGGAAACCCCATCTTATTAAGATTGTGGGCAAGAAGATCATTTACTCTAGTAGGGTCACATGGTGACAATAGGGAAAAATAGAAATCTGAAAAGTAAATAATCTAGATAATTTGTTTAGGAATATAAAAAAGGAAGTGTGAGCTAAGAGAGAAGTCAATGGCTAAGTATCAGGAGATGCTGGTGAGAATTTCTACTTTATCATTTTCATTAAGTAGCTATAGCTATGTCTGTTAACCTCTCAGAGCTCTTATGGTTTTTTCCTTTTGATCTTGTGCCATGCAGTCCAAATAAATTTGGCACAGACTTTATGGTCAAGACAGAATTTTTTTTTTGTTTTGTTTTTTGGTTTCAACTCTTTAATAAAGGTAAAGGGCAAAAACATATTTACTAAATAAATTGTTTAACCCTCATTTCCCCTTTCCTTTGATTCTATAGATCCAGGATGGGTATTGTGTAATGTCTAATAAGTAGGTATACATGGATACATGGATACATACATACATACATACATACATACATACATACATACATATATACATACACTTAGAGAGAGACAGAGAGAGATAGAGAAATGTGAGTACCTCAAATGAAGTTATAACACATGGAGGCTAATTTTGCAATTAGGTCTTAAAAGTATCTTAACAACTGTTCCTCCTTATAAGACAAAGCACTTTATTTCTTAAATTAATACTGTGCATTTAAAAAGTGACCATTTTACATCGATGAAATGGGAAGGCTCCAAGCAGTCCTCATGAAAGCTACAATTCAGTGCACCACCGCACTGACTTAATTTTTTAAAATGAAACTTGCATCCTTTAACCAGCCCATTGACCCTCTAGTTTTGTTTTTAATGTAGGTATTGCAACATTAATATTATAGACACTTCTACAATGCACTTTTATTATTATGCCTTATTTCTTTTCTTTTTTGCACTATAGTTGGATAAAAATGACAAAAGAACCCTGAAGAATTTTTAAAAATATTGACCCAAATGACAAATTTTAAAATGAATAAATATGGGAATTGAATGATTCTTCTGTTCTGAATATTTAGTCTGAACCTTAGTAACTGAATTTACCCATATTTTAAGAGCAAGATTTAAAAAACTGTTACAGAATTTATTTACTTAGTTCTGATATGTTAAAAAAAAATCAGTGTTTTCAGTATGTGCTGTTTAATTCAACCTCTGGACAATAAGTTATTTAACAAGCCATATATTTTTGTTTCCTTGGGAGCTAACATATGCTTCTTCAACTGGCACAATTTCAAAGGAAAAGTAATTGTCAAATTAAAATGTTGCCCTGAAAACTAAAACATTTAATATGACTAGTTCAGATGAGGGATGCTAGTTAGATAATTTGGAATTTTAAAAATAATTATGTAAAAACAAAATTGGATTCTGTATTTAGAAACTTCCATTAGTCTAGTATCTGCCTGTAGCAGCTATGGAATTATTTAATTCTATAAATGTTCAGCCAAACTCGTTTTTGGCATCTACAGTGAGATATACTTTAAAATTGACAGAGTTGTGAAAACATTTTGTTTCCACTGTGAACATTTTTATAGAGTACTGCCATGTAAAAAGTTGAGTAAGTTCCAACTCCCTGAATACTGCCAGGCCAATCTTTTCCTTCCCCTATTCTAGTTTCTCTTTCCCCTTTCTCCTTCAATGAAAGCATCCAATAAAGACAGTTCAATGAACAATTCATTAAGTTGAGAACAGAAGTGTCAAAGCCGGCACAATCTCCTAATTAACTGAGAGTTGATTAACGTCAGCCAAATCGTATACAAACTAAGGGTATATGTGTAAGTGTATGCAACAATAAACGGAATATGGAAAAACCTTGCAAACAACAACGTAGCGTCAGTTATTTCAGTCGTTTAGCCATTAAAGCATTACAGAATGTCATGGTCATTGTATAAATAGAAATTTTTGTGAAACTCACATCTGAAAAAGACATTTATGGGGATTACTGAAGAAACATCGAAACCAGGAAGCAAGGTATAACTGAATGAAAGATATTTCCAGAATTACTAACCACTATTCTCATTTTTATCTGCTTGCAGTTTACAAGCCTTGAGAAAGGAAAAGTCCCGAGATGCTGCTCGCTCCCGTCGGGGAAAAGAGAATTTTGAGTTCTATGAATTGGCTAAATTGTTGCCGCTTCCTGCAGCTATCACCAGCCAGCTTGACAAGGCGTCCATCATCCGACTTACAATTAGCTATCTGAAAATGAGGGACTTTGCAAATCAGGGAGATCCTCCATGGAACTTGAGAATGGAAGGACCTCCACCCAATACTTCAGTTAAAGGTATGATTTAGGGTAGTTTTTTTCTGTCTGGAATATGGTAGTCTATCGTAATCTCTCTATTGAAATGTTTACCATCATCCTTTCTTCTTTTCCTGCATATCAAATCCTTTAAAGGGATACAAATGTGGAAATCTGAGGTCTGCATGAGAAAGACACCATGTGAAGGTGAAATAAACCTCTTTTATTTTTATTTTATTTTCAAAAACTGTCAGCCTAAGTAATCTATTACTTCTTATAAGGTGTCAGAGAAATTAGTTTGAAATGAATTGCATTGAAGTGCTTTTTTGTATTTAATTTATGCCATGCTAATCCATATAAAATCTTTCTGTGGGGTGGGGTATGGGAATGTTTATTAATGGAGAAGAGCTAGCTGTGCGACCCTTGGCAAGTCACTTAACCCCCATTGGCCCGCAAAAACAAAAAAACAAAACAAAAATGGAGAAGAGCTAATATTCTCAGCTCTACATGGAAGTAGATGAGAACAGGACTTAGTTTTGTTTTGGTTTGGTTTTGGTGGGGCAATGAGGGTTAAGTGACTTGCCCAGGGTCACACAGCAGGACTTAATTTTAACGGGCATTTTGGATTTATAGATTTATTGAATGACAAAATGCCTGCATTTCAGTTTAAAGGCTGTATTTATACGTATTGAAACTGTGATAACCTAAAGGTTGACATACATAACCATTTAGAAATGTCCTCCCAATCCTTAATGCATTTCTCATTATTTTAAAAAATTTAATATTTGAACCCTCCTTCAGTCTTCCACACAATGATGGATTTTTTTCCCTTTTCTTTAATGTTGCTATTAAGTTCTAGTAGTTCGTTATATATTTTGAGTACCAAATGTTACCAGGACAATGCGATTTTAAGCCTTTGGATGTGTGTAAATGTGCATATCCATATAGATGTGCTTATTTAGAAATGTGTGTAGTATAAACGTGTTTCAGCCATTGATCTTGTATCCCTAAGGGAGTGTAAACTAGGCAAAAGGGCTCTCTGTAGTAACTGTTAGTCTTGGCCTGACACATGAAAGCTTGGGGGCGGGGGGGGGGGGGGGGGGGCTGGGATTAAGGACAGGCATGTGGATGGTTGTTGCAGGTAACCACTTCTGAGGGATGATAGGGAGTCTCTGGTTATGTGTTTGCTTCTTGACAGCTAGCTATTGAGCAACATTGGTGTTGGCAGCTGAAGCAGCTTTCACTTGCCCTCCTGGCTAGAGGAAAAAGTACTAGTGGGGAGCTGTCATCTTTTATATAGGATTGAGATTGATAGGAAGGGCAAAAAGCAGTGGTCATTTACCAGGTTCTTTAAACCTGGTAAAGCATGAAGACATGTTTGTGTACATAGGTGTATGTCTGTTCACATATTTACATCGACATGAATATATGGATTATATTTACCTATATTTCCTAGAAAAGGAGAGCCAGAATTTAGGGTGTAACAGGTTATTTTCTTCTAAAGTGTAAGAAGAACATTCAAAGCTTGAGCAGAAGACATTGAATAGATATCTTTGTGTTTCTCAAGATCAAGGTTAGAGTGATCTCTTTCTCTCTCTCTCTCTCTCTCTCTCTCTCTAGCTATCAAGCCATCATCTAGCTATGCACATACTTATTAAAAGAACCCCTTAAAATTTTAAATCTAGGCACTTTTATATTGGATTTACTTTCCTATTTTCTCTAACATCATAGCTTTGTATACCTTCTTTCTGAGGAAACTAGTGATCAGCTAAGCTCAATAAATGTAGGTAGCAGTTCAACTAAATGCTTTAATTGTAGAGAAGTGGTGGCCACCATCATCATCATTGTCATCTTCATCCTCCTCCTCAGTTTACTAAATCACCTCTGCTAGGGTTTCAAAGCAGTAAAGCTTCCATTCTATTAGGGATCAGAGCATGTAGAGAAATGTAGTGCAAGGAAATCTGAGAAAGGATAGATGGTAGATCAAAAAAAAAAGGTTCACAGAGGACGTGAAACCTGAATTAAGCCTTAAAAATTCTTAGAGGCAAAGAGGAGGAGAAATGAATTCTAGACATGGGGAGTGATTTGTGCAAATAGACAGGGGAAAGAAATGAAGTATGGAATAAAGAGATCTAAAAATCGAATTTAGGTGGAGTGTAGAATTCATAAAGGATGGTTGTATGAAGCAAGTCTTGAAAAGAAAGTCAGAGTCACATTGTGAATGGTCTTAAAATCCAGATGAAAGAGTTTGTATTTTATCCAGAGACAGAATATTGCTTTTCAGGGATTTAGTTTCTTTGTGATACAAGTGGACCTTCCTGCTCACCAAATTTCTAGGTACAATGCTGTGAAACTCTGAAATTGAACTTGTTATTAATCAAGTGATATACCACTACAGCCAGGTAGCTCAGTGGAGAGAGCACTGACTGGCCTTATCTGGCCTCAGACACTTACCAGCTATGTAATGCTGGGCGTCACTCCACCCACTTTACCTCCATTTCCTTATTTATGACAAATCACTCCAGTATCTTTGCCAAGAAAACCCAAGATAAGGTGACTGTTAGGCATGATTGAACAACAATAACAAACTAAGATTTACAAGGCACTTTACAAGTTTTGGGTCAGCTAGGTGGCTCAGTAGATATAGCTCTTGGCCTGGACTAAGAAAGACCTGAATTCAAATCCAGCTGCAGACATTTATTGGCCGTGTGACTCTGGGCAAATCACTTAACCCTGTTTGCCTCAGTTTCCTTATCTGTAAAATGAGCTAGAGAAGGAAGTGCCAAACCATTCCAGTATCCTTGCCAAGAAAACTCCAAATGGAGTCACAAGGAGTTGGATATGACTGAAATGACTAAACAACAACATACCTCTACAGTTGAAGAACAACTAAAGACTGGGGCTCATCAATAGGGCCAGTAATGGAAGAATGATCTAAACCCTGAATACATATACCTGTGATTCTCCTTGCATGGTTGTCATAATTGCTTGGGCAATAGAAGCATGAAAATTTCATTTTCCATTATTTTACTTAGTTCATCAGTCCCTTCCTATTCTTCTACACATTGTAATGAAGGCTTTAGCTATTTTGGCCTATGCCTCCTGTATCATGAATGTTTTACTTGATTAGATCTTATGTAATGAGTAGGTGGTCAGTGGTAGTCAATGACCTGATCTCTTTGGGGGGCCCAGAAGAAAAATAACTACATATCTACACAAAGATTATTAACCTGTGCCTTTGCCTCCTAACTTCATTTGTCACCATTAACTATGGATTAAGTGAATGAGAAAGCAATCCTTTGAATTCATGTGGAACACTTTCTTTTATTTTGATTTTTTTTATTTTTTGGTGGGGCAATGGGGGTTAAGTGACTTGCCCAGGGTCACACAGATAGTAAGTGTCAAGTGTCTGAGGCCAGATTTGAACTCAGGAACTCCTGAATCCAGGACCAGTGCTTTATCCACTGCGCCACCTAGCTGCCCTGGAACACTTTCTTTTTGTTATTGGGTATTAGGTACCAGCAGGAGAATTTAATGCTACTGTCTTTTTCCCCAAAAAAAATCTAGTCTGCCAGAAGATAATCCATGAGTCAGAAAGAAAAACAAAGAAAGGAAGCAGGGATAGAATTGTGAAATGCCAAAGAAATGTTTTTAATTGGATAATAAGGAAAAGGAATTGAGATGGATAACTTCAAAAGAAGAATGAAGTAGAAGATTTAAAAACATATAGAGATTAGAAGAAGAGAGACATTTAAAGAAGAGGTTGATTATTGCAATAGAAAAATGAGAGTTTTTAGAAAAGAATCTTTTAGATTCTAAACACATTGTGGGTAGGAAATGTGTTGTCATCCATTCCCTGAAGTATGCCTTTAGTAAGTTCAACCCATTCATCATTTAATTATGAGGACTTTAAAAGAAAAAAAAGAAAATGGTACAATCTCATTGGATTCAATTATCAAATAAATTTGATAAACTTTGCAACAAAACTTTAATTTGCACCTACTAGAGCCACTTTGCTAGGCACTGAGGTACAATGACAAAATGAAATGGGCTTTGCCCCAAGGTATTCATGTTCTACTGAAGAGTGAAAAATGATGGTTTCATTGATAGAAGTGAAGTTGCAATGGGGACCTGGGAATAAGAGCATGAGAAGGGATGATGATTAGTATTTGAAATGTTAAGTTCATATGACGTGTGTATATATATATAAAAACATATATGTATATATACACATGTATGTATAACACATATACATACACATATATGTTTGTGTCTCGATATACACACATATATTTGATATAAGAGTAGAGAAATGCAGGACAGAATATTGAGTTAAAACCTCTAAATGATTTAAACCTTTAATGATTCTACACCATTTTTCTTGGCTTTTAGAAGTTGGAAGTTATAATATGGGGACTTTGCATTAGCTATTTCTACTGTATTACATTTTAAAAGAACTAGAAAAATCATAATATGTGCGTGTGTCTACATACATTTCATGACTTTTCTAGTTCTTTTTAAATGCAAACTTGTAGCTTATCCTAATGAAACATTCAAGTAATAACATCAAAAGACAGTAACTTCCACTTATTAAGGTACAATTTTTTTTAAATTTAAAAAAAATTTATTTTTAAGTGAGGCAATTGGGGTTAAGTGACTTGCCCAAGGTCACACAGCTAGTAAGTGTTAAGTGTCTGAGGCTGGATTTGAACTCAGGTAAAAAGTTCCTATGGCTAAACAAGTATATGCTATGGTATCTAGATCTAGATCTAGATATATGTGTATGTATGTATATATACATATCCCATAACATTGTATGAATTATGTTTCATAATCCTACAATAAAATGATAAATATTATATTTTATTAGTCACTGAGCAATTTCTTTATAAGATTTAAAGGCATTTGGAAATATATATGATATATTAGTTATGCTTTGTAAATAGCTATTTCTTTTAAAATACAGTGTGCCATTCATGTTAATAATTAAATTTCAAAGCTTAAATTTAAATTTGTCCCAGGATGCTAATAGGAATTCATCACTTTAATTTAGCTTTTCAGAAAGGTCCTTTATGCTGCCCTATATTCATCACAGCTTTTCTTGAAAGTCTGTGAAAGATGATGAGTTTATTTTGTGATGTCCATTGTATATAGATTATTCCAAGTTGTGCTTGCAGAAGGAACACTTAGGTGACAGTGTGTAATGTGTCCTGAGTCAATTACTTCATGGAAATAATATGTTAAGCAATTGGAAGGTATCAGATAGTTTTCTCCATTATTTTAGAAATATCTGTATTGTTATAATACAGATCAAATCTACAATGAACATTATGCATTATTCAAGAAATGACCAGGCATTCTCAGCAGTGTTTCAGTTAAATAACTGATGATTGTAACCTTTAAAGAAATATCATTGTGGTGACTGTTGGTAAATCACTTCTCCATTCATAGTAATCTTTATTTAGAGGCTATCTAGAAACCATTATATCTTTTATTAATCTTAAAAGGAATAGCTGCTGATTTGACATTTGCTAAAACTAGATAAATTTTCTGTCTTTCTAATACAGCAAATCAGTCCATTTTGTGAACATGTCATCTGCGATACTCTTACTCCAGAAATATGAACGATTATAGGCCTATGTTTATTTTCATTTAAATATTACACTTTTAAAATCATAAGATTGTTATACATATGTTAGGGAACAATGCTAAAATATGCACAACATATGACTGACATTTAAAATCTTCAGAGAAAGAAATCAACGGATTTGCAAGACACCTCGTGTTTAGAAATAAACTGAACCATATTTGGTACAGAACTTGACTGTCTGCATTTAATTCTTAGTGAGTAGGTCATCTCTTCTAATAAAATCTGCTTCTAATAAGCCCTGTACCATCACAGGCACTATTTTGAATAAAGTGGGTGGATATGACAGAAAGTTGAGACACTCAGATCACTATTTAAGTAATGCATAGTCTATCCTTAGCTTGTACCTGCTATCTTACCTAGAAAAAGATGTTTGACAAGTTCATTTAAAACAGTTGATGGGGAGCAACCCAAAACAGAACTGATTCCAAAGTCATTTCATGGGTTAAACCTGTAATGATTGTCCTCCAAACCTGAAATAGCATTTTCTGAAACACATCTCTGTTTCAGCAGTAAGGCAGTGATCCCAGAGGATTGTCTGAGTGATGAGCAAACGTTCTCCAATATGATTTTGTAAAAATGTCTCATATCACAAGTAGACCAGAGATCAGGCAGGGCCCTTTCTGGTACTTTACCCTGTGTCAACTTATGTTTACTTTCATCAAGAGAAAGTCTTAGATATTGCCCCATTTGATAGCCTGTTGTTATCTAAAACCATATGAGATGGAAGCCTTCTAGAACTAGATTTTATTCATGTATTCCTATCCCTCTGCCCTTTCCTTCCTTCCTTCCTTCCTTCCTTCCTTCCTTCCTTCCTTCCTTCCTTCCTTCCTTCCTTCCTTCCTTCCTTCCTTCCTTCCTTCCTTCCTTCCTTCCTTCCTTCCCTGATTATACTCTTATTTCCTAAACAATGCACGCATTTGTTGTCAGGGCAAGCTAAAGAGAATGCTCAGTATCCAGCAACATGTCTCTTTCTAATCTTCGACTATCAGTTTGATCATCTCCATTATTTTGGCCTTATGCTAGTTCCAAACACATCCATTAAAAATCCACAACAGAACCAAGTGTTAACTGATAACCACCTATACAAAGACCTTCAAGGAAATGTTCTTTTCTGTTTATTTTGATGGCACGTGCCCAATTTTATCAGGGTATAAAAAGTGTAATAGGATATAATTACATTTTCTCAGGTCTTAATCCAAGAATGCTTTTTAATTATGTGTTATTATCCTCTTTTTTCTTTTGGGTGATGTTAGGACTTTGGACAAGAGTTCATTTAAAAGAATTAACCCCTTTATTTTCCATATATAGCCTCATGATAGAACATGTAGCATGAGTTTGCTTATAGTACCATATTGACATCCTTTATACTTGCCATGAAGGGTTTTTCCCTGGGCATATAAGGAGAAGGGTGAATGAAGAATAAATCACTATACTCTATCATCCTAACACCCTCTAACTTCAGGCTTTATCAATGGGAGCTTCATGATGTCTTCAAAGGTAGCATCAATTTTTTGTTATTATTATCATTATTACTGTATTATTACAGTAATTTCCAACCTTTTTCTGTCTATAACAAACTGGTAAATTTCCAGAATATGGACTAGTTTGTTTGAGAAGGGGAGAATTCTCAGTTTTAGAACTTAAAGCAGTATTAGAGGTAATTACTGGACAATCAGAACTCAAAGTGGACTTAATTATTATCAGGTACCCATATTTTTGCACAAAAAATGCATAGTGGTATTACTGGGATTAGACCCTTTAGTCATTGGATCATATAATTATAGATTTATACCTGGAAGAGACTTCAGGGGCTATCCCGTCTACAGCCTCTATAAATGAGGAAACCGGAGCCCAGAGAGGTTAAGTGATCTTCCCATTGTTACACAGGCCATAAGTGACAGAGGCATGTCCTTTGATTCCAAAGGCATAATCCAGGGCTCTTTCCACCATACCAAAGAGGTTATCACCTTCAGCCTAGCTATATATCAATTTAACCATCTGTTCATCTATACTCATTCCCTTCAAGTTCACTGATTTTGTTTCTATAAGGCCTTCTTGTGAGATATATGCAGAAAATAATCAATATGCTGATAGATATTTATCAATTTCTGATGAGCAAACTCAGAAAGCATTTCAGGGCATTCAGAACCATCAAGATATTTGACTCTGAACTCAGATAAGTAACATGCCAAGTCTCCATTTACATCTAGGAGTCAAATGAGATAATGTATGTAAAACACTTTTGCAAAACTCAAAAATCTATATCAATTTCCTCTGGTGGTCTTGTTATTCCTCTTGCTTATTTATGTGGCTATTATTATTATTACAAGTAGAGAGAAGTTCTACTATCTTCTCATGCTTTTCTAAGGAAGCATATAGCTGCTGATGAATGAATTAATTGGTGTTTTGTTTATTATCTTTTCCCAATTGCAGGAACCCTCCCTGAGCAGACCTCTTTCAAAGTATGTGGATATTTTAGTAAAAGAGAGGTCGTCAGACACATGAACTCTAGCTGTGCTTTCTCTTCTCTACTAGGGTTTCTACCACCTTAGAGTCACAAAATTTCAGAGTTAAAAGAGACTTCAGAGTCCATGTAGCACATTCTTCATCTCTAGACTTCTTTTCTCACTTTGGTATCTTCTCTTCTCCCCCATTCAAGGTGTTCAGTAGTAATGAGATGTCTCAGATGAAAAGATGGCCTTTTTTCCTTACTAAGGTGAAGCCCTTGATCCCATTTTAGCCTGAAGATTGACCCTTCACTTTTATCTTCAGTCTCTCCCTATATACTAGCCCCATCTGTGCTTCCTAAAAATTCCTATGTCTCCCTCATCCAAAAACAAACAAAATTACTTGCTCGATCCAACCAGCCCTACTACCCATTTTCCTTTATCTTTTCTCACCTCAGATGAACTCATTGAGAAAACTATTTATACCAGGTTTCTCTGTTCCCTTTCATCTCACTCTCTTCTAAACCTGCAGTCTGGTTTTGGATCTTATTATTCAATTAAAACTGCCCTCTCCAAAGTTACCAGTGATCTCTTAAGTGTCAAATCAAATGCCCTTTTCTTAATCCTAATGCTTCTTGACCTCTCTGTAGCATTTGATACTCTCGATTATGTTCTCCTTTTGGAAAGTCTCTCCCCTCTAATTTTTGCTTCAACACTCTCTTTTGGTTGTTCTCATACACATCTACCTTCTCCTTTTCCATCTCCTTGGCTAGATGTTCATCTATATCATGATGATTCACTGGTTTTCCCAAGACTCTGCCTTGGTCCCTCTTCTCTTTTCCCTCCATATGTATATTACATCACTTGATGATTTCATCCTCTCCCAAGGATTCAATCATCTCTATGCAGATAGAGGCATATACATAAACATATGTACATATACACACATATATATCTGTGTGTGTTTGTGTGTATATTTATATATCCAGCCTTAGTCTATCTCCTGAACTCCATTCCCACATCATCAACTGCTTTTTTGACACATTGAACTGGATGTTTCATAGGCATCTCAAACGCAATATGAATATTTTCCCAGTTACCTAGGGTCACAACCTGGATGTCATATTCTCAACTCCTTACTGTCACTCCATATAGTTGTCCTTTTGCCTCTTGGCATTCTATTTCATGATATCTCTTCTATATGACCTCTCTACTAACTGATATAACCCCAACCTTAGTTTAGGTCCTCATCCCCTCTCATTGGACTATTGTACCAGCTTCCTTAATTGTTCTTCCTGAATTGAGTCTCTCCACAATTTATTCTTTAGAGGTGTCGAAGCTACTTCCTTAAAGCTCATATCTAACCATATCACCTCTCTACTCAATAATTTCCAGTGACTACCTATTACTTCCAGATATAATATAAAGTCCTTCATTTGGCAATGAAAGATCTTCACATCCCAGTCCCTTCCTACTTTACAAGGATTCTTATACTTAGTTCTCTGCATCATCCCTATGTTTAAGCCATACTGACCCACTTACTGTTTCTGACACATGATATTCCATCTTCAATTCCCTATGCCTGGAATTCTCTATCTTACCTTCACTTCCTAACTTCTCTGGATTTTTTTCAAAAATCAACTTAAAGCCCACCCCCACAATAAGTTTTTCTTGCTAATTCCCCTCTGAGATTAATTTTCATTGATTCTATATATTTCTTGTATTACCTAGTTATTGACATGTTTCCCCCATTAGATTATGAGCTCCTTGAGGAAAGGGACTATCTTTTGTCTCTTTTTATACTCTGTTGTTCAGTCACATCCAATTTTTCATGAACGGATTTGGGGTTTTTCTTGGCAAAGATATTGGAGTGGTTTGCCATTTCTTTCTCCGGATCATTTTATAGTTGAGGAGACTGAGGCAAATAGTGTTGCTCAGGATAACATAGCTTAGTAAGTCTCTGAGACCAGATCTGAATTCATGAAGATGAGTCTTCTTGACTCTAGGCTTAGCACTCTATCCACTATGCTACCTAGCTGCCCAGATATGTATAAGTAGGGTCAGGAAGACCCAAGTTTAAATCTAACCTCAGATATTCTCACTAGCTTTGTGACCCTGGGCAAGTCACTTAACCCTGTTTGCCTCAGTTTCCTAATCTGTAAAATGAGCTAGAGAAGGAAATGGCATACCACTCCAGTATATTTGCTAAGGTGGGTCAGTGTGTCCTGCAACTCACAGCTTTATAGATTTGGCTAAAGAATAGAGAGAGGCTCAGTAGTTCATCCAGGATCACACAGCCACTCTGTATGAGACTAACATTGAGGTGAGACTAAACCTGAGGTCTTCCTTGTCCCAAGGGGAGCCCTCTATAAATGCTGCTTCTCTTGATCAAATTAATATATAATTGAAAGAATTTTTAAAAGGAAAATATGTAATTTTAACAAATTTTTACATTTCTCTAGTTTTCTGCAGAAGTTGTATGGGATCAGTCAATCAATAAATATTTAATATGCTTATCAAATAGCATTCTACTTGGTACTCTGGTTCAAGTACAGTGAATTAGTACTCAACACTTCTTAGGACACTGGGGGGAATCAAGAAACTTCTAATACTATTCTCTAATTAAAGCATGCATGTTGTTTTTTCATGTGTGATTTTACAGTCTGGAGATTGAGAGAATATGTTTAATTTGGGAACTGATGAGAAAACAGACTCCATACATATTTTGAATTCCATATAAATGTTTTAAAATATATCCCTTCTTTAAGACTTGATAGTTACTAGTTTTTAAAGGCAATTTTTAGCAGAAAAAAAGCAAAATGGCCATCAATACTCCTTGTTGCGGAGAAAAATTAAATTGGCTCAACCTAAATTGTCTAATTTAGACAGTGAGATAAAAGAGAGGAAAGGGGAAAGAAGATTTTATATGTATATGGATGTGGGAAAGCATGCAGGTTTACCTTGCTTTGTGCCTCTCTCATTGAGCAGAAGCTTCCTAGTTACACATTTGATAAAGTGTAGCCTCAATCTGATTTGCATATTTGATGCATGGCTTTGCACATCCTGCATTGCCTGTAGCAAGTTCCTTTGCTAGAAACCTTTAGTAGTTCAATCAGTGGTATGCTCTCATTCTCTCCAAGTAGGCAGTCTGTTAGAATCTTCATGATGTGAGTTAGGCCATCATGGAAGTCAACAAATATCTGTGGGCATTGGTCTACTTCACTTTAAGGGATAATAATGTTTTTACTATTCAGTGCAGATCAAGGAGCACTACCATTTTCTTACTTTTCAGGGGGGGAAAATCCACCAATCTACTTGGGGTTTCCAAGTTAGGGGGTTTAGCTAAATACTTTGGTGTATACCTTTTAATAAACCTTTGTCTATTTAAACCTTTATGTCCAGTAGAGTCCATGAGCACTTTGAATAAAATGAGAAATTTCTATCTGATGTATATTAACACATGCACTCTTTTAAATGACTATGCAAAGTCCTGTTAATTTTATGCTTTCAATTAGAAATCAATTCAATTTTAGACTTATCTAGCATTTACAATGGCAAAGTGGAGAATACAAAGGAAAAATCAAACTAGATCTTTGCCCCCACGGAGAAGATCGTTTTAAGACAGATATGCCAACAACTATAATATATGGTATGATATGAAAGTTCAAGAGATATAATAAACGAGCTATGTTTGTTTAGAGGCAGAAAAAATCACTTCTGACTGGGGTAATTAGGGAAGGATTCATGAAGGAAGTAGCTTTTTAGCTGAACTTTGAAAGATGAGTAGTAATTGTATAAAGTCAGAAAATTATCCAACTTTAAATGGATCGTAGAAGACATCTAATCTAAGCCCCTCTCTTTTTATATAGGGATATTGAATCTGGAGAGGTTGAGGGGCTTGCCCAAAGTCAGAAAACTAATTCATTAATGAGAGAATTGGGTCTATAACCCAGGACTCTTGACTCGGATTCAATATGTTTTCTATAGCAAAATATGTGTGGCATGGAGTTGAGGGATAAGGGTTAAGAATTGGTTTCAAATCTTACCTCTTAACATCACTAAAATTGTGGCCCTAGGAAAGTAACTTAAAGTTACTATGCCTTGGGAAAAATCTCTAGATCTTATGTATTAAGTCAATGACAGGTTCATGTTGGTAAAGGGAGGTCCCCACACCAAGGAAGGCATAGTTGCTTTGAGGCAGAACATTGTATTTGAGGTAGCTTCCAATATAAGACCAGAAAAAGGTCTCATAAAGGCTGTTTCTATTCATCATTTCAAAATTGACCATTTTGTCTGAAATGAGAGGTCAGCTGAATTCCAGGTAAACAACATGGCCAGATGTTTTTCACTGAATTAGCCAATTGTTTGGCCACAATGTAGGCATCACCTCAAAGAATATTGAAGAATACTGAGGTCATCTTTGGGGGGGTTACAAATATCAATAACTTTGACTGAACATAGATCTTGAAATCAATATAGCATTTTTTTATCTTAAATACACATATGATTTCAATGTAGTACCAAGGATGATGTCTGAATGTTATTTTTAAAAAATACTCTACATAGTGCTCAGTAGATGTTTTTTCCTTATGTAATTAGTTCCAAAATATTATTTTTTTTTCCAAATTGATTAAATTTATTTCCAAAATAGTATTTATCCACAAGCATGTATTTTAATTGTTTGTATACATCTGCTTTGGATAAATAAGGTTCAAATAGGTTAAAGCCCATAAACTCACTAACATTTTAAAGGAATTGTGGTTATAATATTGGTATCCCAGCTGTCAAGTTAGTGCTGTGAAGGCCACTCCTTTTGAAGAATATATATTTTTAATAGAGTGGCAAAAATGCTATAAATGAGGCAGGCTGATGATGTACATTCTGATTACTCGGACCCAATCCCAAATAACATAAAATATCAACACCATATAGTCATGAATTCATTCATTCAGTCAGTCAAGATGTATTAAGTACTTGTGATGTAGCAGGGTTACAAAGAAAGACTAAATATAGCCAAAGTCTAATGGGAGAGACAACATGCAAAGAACGATGCACAGACAAGCTATGTATAATATAAATTGGAGATGATCAACAAAAGAAAGGCAGCAGAGTTAAGGGTGATACAGAAAAATTTCCTATAGAAGGTAGGATTTTAGTTGAGACTTGAAAGATGCCAGGAAAGAGATTGGAGGTAGAGAAATGGAAGGAGAGAATGTTAGGCATTCAGAGCACTAAAGGTAGACTTATTTCCCAAGTCTTCTTGTGGTTTGGTGTAGGTATAAAACCCCCCAATATTTATGTTTAAAATAGTTATTAACCATTAATATCTGTGTGTTTAAAACTTTGTAGTTTGCCTTTACATAAGTACTCAAAATACTTATTGAATTACATTAAATTGAATAAATTATATAAATGTGTATATACACATATATATGTTTATGCATGTATATATGTGTGTGTCTATCTCTGTTTCTATCTATCATCTATATCTATATCTATCTATATCTCTATCTGTATCTCTATCATCTCTGTCTCTCTATCATCTCTATCTATCTCTATCTCTATCTGTATATCTATCATCTCTGTCTCTATCTATCATCTCTATCTATCTATATCTCTATCTGTATCTCTATCACCTCTGTCTCTATCATCTCTATCTATATCTCTATCATCTCTGTCTCTATCTCTCTATCATCTCTATATCTCTATCATCTCTGTCTCTATCTCTCTATCATCTCTATCTATATCTATCTGTATTTCTATCATCTGTCTCTATCTCTCTATCATCTCTATCTATCTCTATCTCTTTCTGTATCTCTATGATCTCTGTCTCTATCTATCATCTCTATCTCTATCTCTATCTCTATCACCTCTGTCTCTCTCTATCATCTCTCTCTATCTATATCTCTATCATCTCTGTCTCTATCTCTCTATCATCTCTATATCTCTATCATCTCTGTCTCTATCTCTCTATCATCTCTATCTATCTCTATCATCTCTATCTATCTCTATCTATCTCTATCTCTATCTGTATCTCTATCATCTCTGTCTCTATCTCTCTATCATCTCTATCTATCTCTATCTCTATCATCTCTGTCTCTATCTCTTCATCTATTTAGGCCTGTATCTAAAAAAGGTGCTATCAGACAAACAGTTGCTGTCCTGGGGGATCCTCAACAGATAACCCAAATGTCACATGTCACTGGAGAGGAGGGATCAGAAAAATTAACGGAGACCTCTGCATGCTTTAAAGTCCAAAAGTAGAAGAGGAGACTGGGTAGGGGGAGGGGAGAGTCTCATGTAGTTTCTTTCATGTAAATTAGCACAAAAAAGAAGGAATGAAATTTTATTTCACGTATGAAGGCAGTCATTTCTTGGGTTGCTCACTCAATGTTTTAGCAGAACAGCTGTTCTGTACAATGTGGCTTCCTGCAAGCAACATTTCTACTGCTCAGAGAATGGCACCCTGCCAATGAGAGAGCCCAGACCAACCCCTAAACAACAAAAAAACCCCAATCTTTTGTCAACGACTCTAATAATTTGTACAATTCAGGAAAGGGGGGAGTTGCATGGTCTTTGCAGATGTGCATTTATGATGCTATTTTTAAGCAGAACAGCATGAAAGAATAAATTCATACGAATCATACGTTGATCATTCATTTTAAGCATTTGGCTTCTGTTCCTGCTAAAATTTCATTCCTTGTAAAGAAAACACAGCCAGCCTTGAAACGAGGTAAGGCAGTATGTGACACAATGAAATTCGCCATTTTCAGCCCTGCCATGCCCCCTGAAAAATAAAGAACTTTGTGGGTATTATCCTCCCCATCCCCAAGCAGATAAATACCAGTTTGCTGATCCCCTCACAGGGGAACCTTGTTTATCCTTCAGCATTCTGAGGAAATAAACTCTTAATGAGTCTGAGTTTGAATTTATTTTTTTCAGCTGTCCATTCTCTGAAAATGAGCTTAAGTGCTGAAAGAAATGCCAGAAACTTATTAATTCTCTATAGTTCTGAAACATCAGAGCCAGGCAGTTTTGTGTAAATAGTGCCAATTCAGAAACTCATGATCCCAGTTTGGGATCTGTCCTTTGGATTATAACCCAAAAGCTACCCCAGTAGGACCAACCCAGGATTGACTCTATGGAGCACTTCCTCTGATAGAAACAAGACAGTAAAACACAACTCTGCAGAGATAACAGACCCTTGGGGAAAGACTATTAAATGGCAACTGCTGCCTTCTGCCTCAACAAATGAATAGAACCCAGCTCCCCTACTTCCTCATACTGGCTCTGACACATTACTTATGTGACCTTGAACAAGTTAATTAACTTCTTCATGCTTCAGTTTCCTCATATGTACAATGGAAGGGCTGGGCTATAAGTCTTTTAAGGTTTTTCTTGGATCTAAATCTATTATCCAAAGATGCCACTTGACTTACCTTGACCTCAGTTCCCTTGTCTGTACAGTGGGAGCTTTTGTACTAAATGGTCTCTAAGCTTCCTTCCATTTCCAAATCTCTGATCCAACAATCCTATAGTCATCATTTTTTTTAACATTTTTAACTTCTAGGTTGATCCTATAAACTATTTTCTTTCTTTCTTTCTTTTTTTCTTTTTGGTAAGGCAATTGGGGTTAAGTGACTTGCCCAGGGTCACACAGCTAGTAAGTGTTAAGTGTCTGGGGCTGAATTTGAACTCAGGTCCTCCTGACTCCAGGGCCAGTGCTCTATCCACTGTGCCACCTAGCTGCCCCTGATTCTATAAACTATTAAACTATTATTCCCATTCTTACTGTTAAGGACTCCTTACAGTTAAGGGTTACTGGGTTTCTCATTATGATGATCATGCCTTAAGTTCTTTCCATGGATGTCTTTACAAAAGCAATTGCACTCTTTAGTTCAGGCTTAACTAAGTACCAGTGATCTGCTTGCTGTATAAACCTGTCAGAGAAGAAGAGATAGCCAATAGATTCAACATCGGTGGCCAAGGTACAACATTGGATGGAGATGGGTCAAGGCTAGGGTAACAATTTCAGTGAGGGTTAGAGATAATATAAAAATATCAGCAAGGAATGGAGATGATCACTATAGATTGATGCCTATTGTCAAGGGCTGCCATGATAATACTAAAGAGGAGGAGGAGGGGGGGAGAAGAGGAAGATCAGGAGATCTTGCAAGTTATCAGAAGATAACTTGCACTTATCTAGCATTTCATTGTTTGCAAAGCACTTTACAAATTCTAACTCATTTCATTCACCTAGGAAACCCTAGGAAGTAAGTGCTATTGTTATCTTCATTTCATAGATAAGAGAACTAAGACTATAAGGTCTATACCTTGTATTTGAATGCTAAAGAGCTTACTCTTTGGCTTTTAAATTTAATACTTCCATTTCTCAAACAGGTGTTTAAAATGTACTCAGTTGAATGAAGTTACAGGCATTCAACTAGAAGCATTTTTCCGAATTTAAAATAGTATTTACTCATATTTATATTCATGCTTCAAAAGCTCTAAAGTCTGATACTTTGGACTTCTAAAGTGCTAAAATAGATTGTGTCTCTCCATATTGCTATAGACATGGCATTTAAACATTGTAAGTATTCTAAATTATTTCAAAATATTTCCTCATACTATAAAAGGTAAATGGCTTCAAGGTAGACTGACAGAATTGGAAAAAGTGTGTATAGAAAAAATAATTATCAATTAAAATTCGAGATAGTCACATTTGCATCTCATGTCAGACAAAGTAATAACCCCTTTCTGTTCAGTGGGAGAAGTACTTTATTTTATGCAATATATGTGAATTGGAAAATCCCCTTTTTTGTGAAATATTGTAAATATATAAGGAAATGTGGTAAATTAAGGGAATCCCCTAACAATAAAAAAAAATCCAATTCCTTTTCTAAGTAGTAGAACCCAGTATTCTCCTGAGTCTAAGTCTGGAATTTCACATGCCACCATATGAAAACTGAGCTCTACCTTTTTAAAAAATTGCATCAGCTCCAGCATGCATTTCTTCTATATGTATTACACAGGGTCCAGTTGTTCCTTGCTGCTTTATCTTCTTCTTTGACATTTCCATTTGTCCTCTAAACTGGTTTTGCCCTTGGCTGTCCTATTTCTCTGTCTGACAAGGAGATCAAGTGTTTGCTGGATAAAATGATTTCTGGGCTCTTCTGGACTCCTCATTGTGATGATCATTTTAACTTCTCTAAGAAGTGGCTATAATCAGAGTCAATGTCTTAATGTTTTTACTTTTATCCATTTCCCGTTTTTTTCACAGTCAGTATCTTATTTAAGGAAGTAAGGCTGAATCTATTGTAATTGCATGTTGTGTCTTCTTATCCTTGTCCTTCAAGTGTAATGTTAATTTTGACCTCTACTCCAACAGATCAATGATTTGACTGTACATTGACAGCCAGTTGATTATAAAGGGCCTCCCATATCAGTAAACCAGTCATTTCTCTCTGAAGCCTCTGTTTGGAAGATACTTCAGTGAGGAGAACTCACTATTTCCTGAGGCATCCTACTTCCTTATTGGTGTAGTGAAAAGGCGAGAATAAGCATTGATATTGTACCTACTATGTGCCAGTCACTGTACCCTCATTTGAGTCTCACAACAAAACTGGGAGGAGATGCTATTAATATCCTCATTTTACAGTTCAGGAAATGTAAACAAACAGATAAATGACTTGCCCAGGGTCAGAGAGCTAATAAGTATCTAGGGTCATGTCTTCATATCCACGGTCCTTGGGTTCAAATATCAACTCTACTACTATTGACCAATGTGAACTTGAGCATGTTAACTTCCCCTTTGTAGGGCTCAGTTTTCCCACCTGTAAAATGAAAGGGTCATAATAATAAAAATAAATAAATAAATAAATTTTGGGGCAGCTAGATGGCGCAGTGGATAGAGCACCAGCCCTGGAGTCAGGGGTACCTGAGTTCAAATCCGGCCTCAGATGCTTAACACTTACTAGCCGTGTGACCCTGGGCAAGTCACTTAACCCCAATTGCCTCACTAAAAAATAATAATAAAAATAAATAAATAAAATGAAAGGGTCAGATGTGATGATTTCAAAATTCTATATTCCCATTACTTCATTTATCCTGATTGGATTTTACATCCAAATGGTGATTCTGTTGCCTAGAAGATCTGTATGTGAAAAATATATGTAAACATTAAAATTAGATCAGATCTAGTTCCCTATTCTCATATCTTCGGTGGCAACCTAGATGTGACTGGAAGATTCAGTGGTTTCTACTAGACCCCCCAATCCATTTGATAGTGTGAGAGGCATGCATTTAGAAATACTACCCTTGGTGTCTGATGAAAGAGGATCCTTTTGAATCTTTGCCTCAGTTTAGTTCTGCCACTTGGTCATGTATATTTGAGTATGAAATTGAATTCATTTAATCATTCATATCACCTTTAGAGAGAAAAATGAGATGATGTTATATACTGTAATTGCCTTCCTCACACAACTGTTGAATTTAATAATAATAGTCTTTCTATGGAGTTTTAACATTTACAGAGTGCTTTACCAATATTATCTCATTTTGTCCTCACAACAGCCTAAGAGGTAGATGTTATTCTTCTTCATCACCATCACCATCATCATCATCACCACCATCATCCTGCATTGAACAATCATTTGTTCAACTACTTTTACTTTTAAAATTTGTTATTTTTTAATTTATGGAATAAAACAAGCATTTTCATAACATAGTATGTAATACAAAAATATGATAGCACCCATTTTATAGATGAGGAAACAGACTGGCAGAATTTAAAGGACTTGCCCAGGGTTATACATTTAGTAAGTATTTCTAGCAGAATTTGAACTCAGGTCTTTTTCATTCCACTGTACCACCAAGTGCCTCTACTTAGCTTAAAAAACTCTTTTGCTTTCCTAGAAGACATGCATTCATTTCAGTGAGTCAGTAAGCATTTATTAAGCATAGCCTACTGCTAGTGATACAATGGCAAAAGACAGTTCATGCTCTAGAGGAGCTCACAGTCTGATGGGGAAGACAACAACATGCAAAGAAATATGTACAATCTATATACAAGGCAAATAGGGGATAACCAATGGAGCAATAGAATTAAGAGGGATTGAGAAAGGCTCCTTGTAGAAGACAAGATTTTAGCTGGGACTTGAAGGAGGCCTAGAGGCAGAGAGGAGGAGGGAAAATACTCCATATGGTAGGTAATTTTTTTTTAGTATTTGATGACAATTTGTATCCAACACATTACTGATTCCCTGAGACAGATGGGCATGAAGATCTACTAATCTATTACTGTATTTGATATAATATCTATAGTGAATGATCTACTTTATCTGTCTCTTATCGTAGGTGGCTTGAGCTAGTTAGTTTATACCTAACTCTGAATGTCTAATGATAAAGGAAGCCATCTACTCAATCATTATATGAGTTGGTTTGTGTAACAAAAAAGAAACTTCCAAGCCATGTTCATGAACTGCAACACAACCTTAGCATAAGTTTACTCATGAGAAAGATGGAGAAAGAAGGTATGGTGAGCTAAGAATCACCATTGTAGTACTGACTTGGTAGTCAGAACACTTGGCTCCTGGATTTCCCACTTACTACTGCTGTGATCTTGAAAGGTTCCGTCATCCCTGTGGCTTCAGTTTCCTCATCCATAAAATCAGGGGGTTATATAGAGAACCTTGGAGGTTCCTTCCATTTCTAAATCTATGATCCTCTATTTTACTCTACAATTTATTTACTCCACAATTACTGCAAATATTGACATGCAGAGAAAGACTCATGATTCCTTACTCTAATACTCTAGTGATTTTTTTTTAAAGTTACATGAGTCGTAATTTGAAAAGAAATTCAGAAGTTTGTTCTTTTGAAATCTTCAAGGATTTCTCATTACCTCTTACGGAAAGTATAGAAGGTTGACTTTTGGTATTCAAGGCCCTTCACAGTCTAGGTCCAACATACCTGCCAAGTCTTATTTCCTTTTACTCTATTTCCATATTGTAGATTCAAGCCAAAACAGCCATCTTTTTGTCCTGGCATGCTGTCTTTTCTGATCTCTGTGTCTTTACTAACTTCACTCCAATCTTTGGATGGATTCCCTACCATCACCACCATCTGCATCTGTTAAATGTTTTCCCATATCCTCTTCCTTGAAGACCCCTCAAATACCGCTTCTTCTACGAGGTCTTTGCTGATTCTCTTTCCTTTCCTCCCAGTAAAAATCATCTTTACTTCTCTAATACTTCCAATACCTCTTGTGAGAATTGGAAGGTCAGTTCCTTGGCATCAGGAAGTAACGTTTGCTTGTGGGTACTGTTGATCAAAGCTACCAGCCAATTAGGTTGGAGCTGTGTGTGTGGGGACGGGATGTTTTCTGATTTTCACAGAAGGCTTGTGGGACGAAGAAGGGGCGAAGCTCTCTCTCTTTTGCCAGGACCTTGTGTGGAGTGGAGCAGAAATGCTGGCTCCCTTAGATAGATAGATAGATAGATAGATAGATAGATAGATAGATAGATAGATAGATAGATAGATAGATAGGCCTCTTTCTTTCTCCTCACCAAATTTTTATGCTCCTTAATAAATGCTTAAAAGTCTAAACTCTTGCAAAAGCTTCTAACTTATTGGCGACCACTCATTAGATATTTAGACAGCCTAGCTAGAATTTTAGCCACCTTACAGACAGGAACTATTCACTTTACCTCTCTCATATTATAATTATTTGTATATTTCTTTTTCCTCCTATTTCATCATAAGTTCCTTGAGAGAAGAGCCATGTTGTATTTCTCAGTCTTCTTAGGAATTAGTGCAGAGCCTTGCACATAGCAGAAGCTCAATAAATATTTCTTGTTTGTTATCAAATTGACACTTACATACTCTCCTGTACCATTGGTACAAACTCATAAACTGACTTACTCAGTGTCATATAAGTCAATTAGTGATTGATAGAATTCATAATCTCCACACTGCCAGCTTAACCTATTCTCCTGTGTGTTTTTTTTCCTCCTTTCTTTCATGCTAGCCCTTTTAACTTGTTTCTGTGGGATAACTTTCCTTTCCAGAGAATGCAGAGTTTCAGGATTTCAAGAGACCTTAGAGACTGTCTAGTCTTAAAGAATCTTTTTACAACATATCTGACAGGTGATCATCTGGGTTTTGCTTAAAAATGTCCACTACCCAAGGCAGCTTATTCTACTTCCTTGTAATTGTTAGGATTGTTTTTTCTTTAATTCATCCTAAATTAGTGACTTTTCAACTTCTTCCCAATTCTCTTTATTCTTTCTCTGGGCCAAGGAAAACAAATCTCCTTTTTCTTCTTTGTGTGCTTGAAGACAGTTGTCACCACCACCACCACTATCCCCTGACCAATAGAATTTTTCTTCTTCAAACAAAGCATGCTTGGATTTTTCAAACAACTTTTTAATTGGTATAACTTTTAGGACCTTTTAGCTTCTGGATCTAACTCTTCTGGAAATTTTCTAATTATCAAATACTTCCTAAAATGTGTTACCTCTCTATAACCAGACGTGGTATTCCTAGATGTTGTCTTCTAAAGGAAGACTATAGTGGGATCTTTTTTAATGCCAGTTAAATCATTAAGTCTTGCCTTTTAGGTAAAAATCATCATTTTCCAGTCTTCCGCTTCTCTGTGTCCACAAAAATGAACTTGTTTGAAACATCTAAGATTTCAATTTGACCCCTGCTTATTCTTTACAATCTTCTTTCTCTCTCTCTCTCTCTAATCTATAATGACCTTCCTTTTACCATTTCCTCTTGTTCTTCATCATGACTATACCTTTAAGATGTCATACTTCATGGAGGTGTTCAAAGAACTTACTGAATGATAGTTCCTCTGTACACAGAAGAGATGGCAAGGGAAATAAATAGCAAAACTGTGGGTAAGACTGCCTATAGATCTTACAGCATTTCACTTTGGAAATCTACTCAACAGGTAACACACAACATGGTAGACATAAAGGCAATAGAAAGTAGTTGCTGAGTTATACATAGCCCTTATACCATATGGAGGACAAACCTTTTGACCCAATGTAATTTTTTAAAAGACATTTCCTTTCTCCTCAAATCAATTGCTGAAAAGACTGGCTGACATTGGCAGGAAACTTAAATCTTACATAATTCACATTTTCTTCTTCATTGATTGTGTGCTGTGGCCTTGTCCATGCTAATTTTAGAAAACTCATTTGAAGAGATGCAGAATTAATACAAATTTGGTTCTTTTTAATATTAGAAAATTATGACAAAACCTAGGCCAATCAGATTAATTAAATAATCAATTATTTCTGATTTTTATTTTTAAATTAACCAACCACAAGTATTCCTTGAGATTTGTTTCTTTTCTTTTTTTCCCCCAAACCACCAATTTGGCTCCATCAGTTACATACTATGAAGCATTAATATACTTCTTAAATTTCACCTACAGACTAGTAGCATAAAAGGATATAAATTGGCTTCATTTAAATAGACTTTTAAAAAATGAACTGCCCTTAACACAGCTATAGACATAACAAATTGGAAATCATTGAGGAGAAAACACCTGATTATAAAGTATATCTAACTACATTATGTGTCCGTTTGGGAGATATAGAGGCATCTGATTAGATTCCACAATAGCTAAGGAGACAGAAGCTTCTGTGTGGAAGTCTTCTTCATTTGAAGCTGCTAATGATTTCATTTTAATGCCACCGTTTAGTTTCATACTGATCATTTATACTGACAAAAAGAAAGAAAAGAAAACAAGGAGCCTGTCATCAATCATTCATTTAATCAAGTAGCAAAAGTAGATAAATAAACATACTGAGTTAATTATTCTTCTGTATGTAATGATTGACAATAATGTTAATTTATTCCTATTTTTAACCCTTTGGTATATAGTATAGTTAGAATTAATAGACACTGAGAGTTGTCCTTTGACTACAAAGAGCTACCTTTCATTTCCTGAAGTGTCTCATTTACCCACTTGTCAGGCTTTTGGTTTTTTTATTTACTTAAAATTAATGGGTTATCATGGCCATTTCTAAGTAGCCTGTGAGCCTGTCTCTACTTAGGTAGATTCATCATTAAAAGGCAGAAAGAGTCTTCTGACTAAACTGAACTCTAAAACTTCCCCAGCATGCTGAATGCTATAAGAGCTGATGGTCATTTGGCAGAGTCTTTGAGGCCCCATGCTCACTACCATGCCACGCTGAGTTTTTGGAGTTAACATTTATGGAAGATAGCTAATGGGTAACATGGCATGACATGACATGACATAACATAACATAACATAACATAACATAACATAACATAACATAACATAATGTAACATAACATAACATAACATAGCACAGTATCAATGTAATATACAGAGAACAAGAGGATGTGCATAGGGTAGACTTTTGATGATGGAATTATAGGAATGAATAAAAGTCCCAAATAATGGCACATAGAAGGGTTAGAATCGACATCACTGGAGAAAATTTCCAGTGGAAAATTGGGAAATTTCTGGAACCAATCAAATTCCATATGCATCAGAGTAATAGAATATTACATTTGATGTTATACTGATTAGGGATATAGTTGTCTATGTCTGAAGGGATTATTGAAGGATATGTCAAAAGCTAGACTATCAAAGAAGGGAGGAATATCACATACGTAGTAGAAAATGCTTCTTTTCAGTTACTTACATTATATAATCCCCAAATTTGACTAGAAATAGATATCCCTACTATAGAATGAGTAAATTCCTTGAGAGCAAGGAGTAGTTCATTTTTTGTCTTTGTATTCCTAACCCCAAGGAATATCATTGGCAGATGACTCATACTTTTTAAAATAAATGAATTATTTAATATCAGATAGAAATACTGTTTCAAGGGGGCTTCCTTCAATAGATCTATGATTATAATTATGTAAAAATTGCTTCCACTGATGTAAAAAAGGGTGCTTTTCTGCTCCAGTAGGGGGTTTCTTAAGTTCATGCAGTAAAAAAAAAAAAAAATGTCAGCACCTGGTGGGCCAACCTCATGGGGATGACCCTTTTTGAACTTAGCTGAGCCAGTTCTGAGATGATTTATGCTAGACCAGCCCTTCATTTCTTGCTAGCATGATTGAGCTTTCCAAAGCTCACTTTCTGCTGGCTTATGCTTTGAGGACTCCAGATCAACTCCATAGCATGAACAACTATGGAATGGAACTTTATGGGAGGGAAAGACCTTAGCCAAAGAAAACCCTGCAGAGAGAACCTTTGGAAATGTCAAAAAAAAAAAAAAGCCACACTCAAGCTGTTTGCATCAGTCTATAGGTTTCTGGACAGAGTATCTTCTGGTAGCTATCCAGTTGTATTTGAATTTTTATTGAGTATTTCAGAAATAAATGAACTCATCAGATAATAGATTAAGATTTGGAGGAAATTTTCTTTGGAATCTTTTGTAATATTCATCTGGTGCCAAATTTTCTACCAACAGATTAGAAAACAAGATAAATTAATAGAAGGGAGATGAAAATTTGAATTTGATATGTTTTTCAAATTTAAGCCTGAGAGACAATGTAGCAGAATGGTAGTATTAGACTTGGAGTTAAGAGAATTTGGGTTCCAGCTCCTCTACTTACTAACTAGAAGAAAGGGAGGCAGGAGAGTGAATAAGTAGTTACATAGCAACTACAAATGACAGGCCAAATAACACCTTTTTTTAATCCTCACAACAACCTGTGAGAGAAGTACTGTTATTGCCCCCATTTTACAGTTGAAGGATTTGAGGCAAACAGAGGTAGTAAGTATCTGAGGTCAAATTTGAACTCATGCCTTCATGACTCCAGACCCAGCATTCTACTATACCATGTACTTGCCTCAATTTCTTGTAAGGCAAATCAGTCTCTCCTAGTCTCAATTTCCTCTTCAGTAAAAAGGAGAAAATAGTTACTACTTCCTATCTCTTGTATCATTTGTCTCAGAAGTAGTTGTGATGAATGCTCTTTTTAACCATAGAGTATGATAGATTTATGTTGTTATTGTTATATTTAATGTATCTAGAAAAAATATAGCTGACTTTATTTGTGGTAAAAAAGTGTGATACAATTGGCACATTCTGAGAGTGACAACATGCTTTTGTTGCAAAGGATCCTCGAAATCTTTCTTTGTAATTTATGTATTTATGTATTTATTTGTTTATTTTGCAGGGGCAGTGAGGGTTAAGTGACTTGCCCAGGGTCACACAGCTAGTAAGTGTCAAGTGTTTGAGGCCAGATTTGAACTCAGGTCCTCCTGAATCCAGGGCCAGTGCTTTACGCACTGTGCCACCTAGCTGTCTCTTTTAATTGTAATTTAATAATTTTTTAATGCACATAGTTTTATCTCTTCCCACCTTTTCAATTGACTTCAATTCCACTCTGGTTAAAAAGCAGAGTTGGACAGTAGCACAACAGTGAAGTAAATTGGGGCACAGGTCAAAAATATTTGGTACAGGTTGCTAACTTATTGATATGGCCTGTCCTTATCCAAAGAGATCATTTATTAACTCTCCAGTATTCCATTTCATTCTTATCATTTGCACATGTGAATGGCAAATTTCAGTAAATTTCAAAGCTTTATCAGGGTCACCAGGCTTTATTATTCAGCTCTTGAATGCTCACATCTGCAAGTGCAACCCAACTTTCTACATAATATTCAACCTAAACTATGTTTTCTTATGACCACTAGAAAATACTTTTTTTTTCTATAATTCTAATGCCTTCTGGCAATTAGAACAGGCTTTGTTTCTGTTTTTAAATGCCTAAGGAAGGACTTAGGATATGCCATAGAGTAGAAATCTTAAGATATAAGCTGACCGAAACAAGGTAATTAAAATAATTTACCTAGCAAAATGATTGTTGTCTATTGGCAATGAAATAGAATTGTGGAAATCATCTCTGATATTCGGTACAATTTGCACATGCTCTCATAAATTCAGAATAATACACATTAAACTTATATTACCTTTGTAGTAGCCCCTAAAATTCATAATTATCTTGATGTCCCTGCTGAGGACCAACTTCATCACCATCCCCCAGCTCCAGCTTTTTGTTGTTGTTCACTCTTTTCTTAGACTCTCACTATCTCCAGTTCTCATCCTAGTGCCATGCATTAATTAAGCCAGAGTATGAATGAAATAGTTGCGAGTCACAGTTTGCCTTTGTTTGGTTTACTGAATTCATGTGAGTTATGTTTGGTTCTTGTCCACTTTTTACTTTCTCTCCCCACTCCCTTAAAAATCTGCAAAAATAAGATTATATATGATGAAGATTTGCTATGCAATCTGTGAACACGCGATAAATGTTTAATCATGCTGCTGCTGATGAGAAACCGACGCTGTGATGCTTTTATTTAGCCCTTCCTGGAAGAACCCTTCAGAGTTTACCCATGACTTATGTGTGGGAGGGAAAATGAGGCTTGCCAGATTTGAATAAGTGAACACTCGAGCGTCTGAATGGTTAGTGAACAAGTGCAGATTGAGAAGCTAAGATTGATCTTTCGGAAATATTGCTTTGCATGTGGCATTTGCTTTCATTCATTCCTTCGGCAAACATCTATTAAGGACCTACTATGTGCAGAGCAGTGGAGGACATAGGAGTGTTTAGATAAGACACAGACCCTTATCCAGTGGATCTCCCAATTTCAGGATCATAAGACACAAAAACAGTTTCATGATAACTGTAATGCATGATTGTGCTAGAAGGAGTTGTTTAGCACTATTTCTTGAGGTCTACCTTCCCTTTACTTACTTGGAGGGAGCGTGGGTGACCTTGTAGTAGAGAGAGCATTTCAATTGTGCTTTAAAGGATGTTAATTTGGAAGGCAGGGGAGAGAGAGAGAGAAAGAGAGAAGGAGGAGGACTAGGAAGAAGAATAGGAAGAGGAGGAGGAGGAGGAGGAGGAGGAGGAGGAGGAGGAGGAGAAGAAAGAAGAAGAAGAAGAAGAAGAAGAAGAAGAAGAAGAAGAAGAAGAAGAAGAAGAAGAAGAAGAAGATGATGATGATGATGCAATCCCAGGAAACAATAAAGAGCTCTAGGTTGAGAGAGTCATCCAGTTTTGATTCAGGACAGAGTGCATAAAGGGAAAATAATAAGATAGAAGTTAATAATATTAATTGTTCACAAAGTGCTTTACATACATTGTCTCATTAGATCCTTCCAGTGCCCCTGGGGGCACTTGTACAGATTTAAAAAAAAAAAAAAACCAAAAAGCTAAGGCTAGGAGAGGTTAGGTGACTTGCCCACCAGGTCACATGGCTAGTAACTGTTTGAGGCTGGATTTGACCCTGAGTCTTTCTGACTCTCAGTCCATTTCTCTTGTCTACTACTCTATGCAGCCTCACAAAGTAGAAAAGCACCAGGTTATGGAAGCCTTGAATGTCAGATAAAAATAATATCACATCAATTTGGTAATAATTAAAGAACCATTGAAAATAATTTTGAGCTAAAATATGATATCACTAGTTCTATACATAAAAGAGGTTATTTTGATAATTATATGAAGGATGGCAGGGAAGTGAGAAGGAAGATAGAATGAACAGCTATAAGTAGTAGGCCAGCTGAGTGTGAGGACCTCCACTAGAGATATTGCAGAGCTGGAGGTGTGACAGGACATGGTTTTTGATTGGATATGAGAAGTGAGGACAATTAAAAATGTAAATACCCCAAGATTCCAAATGCAGTAGACAGGTTTAATAGTGATGCCACAGACAGAAACAGCAAGATCAACTTTAGTGCCTTTCCCCTGGCTACATTCATATAGCCAATAATTATTAAACACTTCCTATGTGCTGGACACCATGTTAAATACTGGGGATATGAAGAAAGTCAAAAACAGTTCCTACCCTCAAGGAGCTCATAGTTTAACAGGGGAGACAAGGTAGAAGAATAACTATGCCCAAAATGTTATACAGGATTATTTGGAGGTCATCTCAGAGGGAAGGCACTCCATTAAGGGGTACCAGGAAAGGTTTCTGGAGGAAGGTGGAATTTTAGCTGAGAATTGAAGGAAGCCTGGGAAGTCAGCAGGTAGGGATGAGAAGAGAGAACATTCCAGACATGGAGGGCATCCATTAAAAATGCACTCCTAACCATGGCATTCAAGGCCCTGGACAGTTTGGGTGGTCCCTCTCTTCAGGCTTATTTCCTTTACACAAACCCTACATTCTACCTCCAAATGGTCTCTTACTGTCCTGGAATCACACTTTGCATTTTCTTGCCTCCAGGTTTTTGCTTATACTGTTCTTTCCATTTAAAATGCATTCCATTCCATCACCACCTACAGAAAACATGCCCCTATATTAAAGCCCAGTTTCAATGCCATTTATTCCATTAAGCCTTCTGTAGTGAGTCCTGTTCTAAGTCAAATCTTCTTCCTCCAGATTTATATTGCTTGTGAATTTGTTAGGACAGTAGAAAAAGCAGTGGCTCAGTAATCAATGGCACTATATTTAATAAAAGTATTACCTTGAAATACTTTTTAATAAAAGTAATACCTTTTATTACTTTAAAACTAATATCTTTTAATTAAATTACTACCTTAAATCTACCTGGGCCTCAGTTTCTTCCTCTGTAAAATGAGGGACTTCTGAGGTCCCTGCCAGCTCTGTAGCTATAATCCTAGAGCACTGGATTAGATAAGGTAAGCACATGTCTAAGGTACAACATACCAAGGGTAAGGTAGTGATGAGATTCAACAAGGAATATTTGTTAATGTAACTTATTTTATAAATCCACATAACCATTAATACCAGAAAGCTTCATTCTCTTGATCAAGTATGTATTTATTTTGTAGGATGTCAAGTTGTATTTGTTCAAATGAAGGCTGAAAGTCGCCAGTCAGTAATACACAAGGCGGGGGGGGGGGGGGGGGGGAGGTGATTTTCAAATATCTCATTCCAGGCATAGTTTGTACCACTCATGTGGCACTCATGTACTCCCTGATGTGGTAGGTTTTTACATGTGAATTGTATCTTCCCTATTCAAATGCAAAGTCTTGAAGGGCAAAGAACATTGGCTTATATTGAATCCCCTAAAATATACACATATAAACACACATATACACACATACACACAAACTGATTTTGTCTATCTAAGGAACAATAACCGAAAAAGGACATAAACTGCTGAAAATTTAACCAAATTGACTAGATTTTGTGAAGAAATTTGGGCTGGAATCTGACATTTCCTGTCACTTCTACAACTACTGGGCTAACTAAATCTTTCCTATTTAATAATGTTTGCTAGAAGTAGAAATTTCTATAGGGTAAATGAAATGGAAATGGCATATTTTCCCTCTTATGGATGTAGTTCTGGAAGAACAATTACCCTTAGTGTTTTGTTTTGTTTTTTAATAAAATCTTTAGTAACTTTAACTAATGGACTAGACAGCATGTATGTTATAGCCTAGCCTGGAATTGAAAGTGGGAAGAGGAAGAAAAAAAAAAGCAGCAGAAGTGGTTTAACTTTCTTTCCTTTGTCCTATTTCCTCACTCTCCACTGCCACCGTTCCCCTTAGTCCCCACTGAAAGAGAACACAGCAGAGGGCATTTGAAAGGGTCTCTAATTGTTAAAAAATTAATGGAATGAAATTACAGCACTCTAAAGGTGAATGTCGTCCCTGCACATTCTGTTTCACCTCAACCCTCAACCCTCACTATGAACCTGATAGTCACCTATATCCTGAATCTCCAGTTGAAGTCTTTGAGACAAAAGACATTACTCGTTTGCCTCCTATTCAATTCATGGTTTAAAAAAAAAAAAAAAATATATATATATATATATATATATATATATATATATATATATATATATATATTCCTTTCTATCTATATTCCTAGCTTTCTACTAGCCGTTCTGGGAAATAAGACAGTAAATGGGAGAGTTCTACCCCTTGAGGAGTCGAAAATCCAGATGGGAGGTTCAGAAACAGGAGATAATTAGAAAATAATTATGAGAAAAGAAATTAACAGGTTCAAGAATATTCATTTTGTAACATTTATTTCAAAATAAGCATCCAATATTCAAAAAATAGTAAAAAAAAAAGTTTTGTTTCTGCATTAGGGATGGTTTTAATAGAAGAACTTGTTTGTCTTTTTATCTAATTTGAACCATTTCCCAATTTCTCCCCTCTCCTCCCCCTCTTTCTTCTTCCCCTTCTCTCTCCTTCCCGCATTTCTCACACAGTAGCATTGTTCCTCCATGTCATGTAGTTTTGTTCATATATTATCTGTTCATCTCCTTCTGTAAGCTTAAAATCAAGCCGTTCAATTTTGGGGGTGCCCCAGGTACACAGAGTTTGTAGCTAGAGGAGAAGGAATCATCTAATACATGGGAGGATTAAGGCATTAAATGCATTTCTTTAGTTCTTTAAGATTTCCTAACATGAAGGCCAGCACTCATTCTGGCTTTCCTTAGCTACAATGTCTGCCCAGTGAAGAAATCAGTGCTTTTTCTGGTGCTCTACCTCTTATGCTATATACGTGTGTGTATGTAGATAGATATATGAAATATTAAATTAAAAAGATATATGAAATATTAATTTAAAGAATGAAGGGAACAAAAAAAAGAATGAAAGGATTATATGAGATCAGTTGAAATGAAATTCATTTAAGTTACCTGTCACTTTAAGCCAAGAGCAAAACTAGACAGTATCTTGTGGGTGCCACAGTCAGTGTTCCATTAAATATACTCTGAAACTACCCTAATTTGAGTACTAAATCAGAAAAGGACTCTTATTTAGAGGGCTTTTCAAAATTCTTCTAATTTGATTCTTAGAGTAACCCTGTGAGCTAAGATGAATTTGATCATCACCATTTCAGAAATGAGGAAACTATAGCCTAAAGAGTTGTGGTGTGGATAAAGCACCGGCCCTGGATTCAGGAGGACCTGAGTTCAACTGTGGCCTCAGACACTTGACACTTACTACCTGTGTGACCCAGGGCAAGTCACTTAACCCCCATTGCCCTGCAAAAACAAAAAACAAACAAAACCAAAACCAAAACCAAAAATAAAGTGTTTCCGTGACTTGTCTAAGTTAGTGGCAGATCCAGGACTGAAACAAATATAAAAAGCAAATAAACAAATTTGTTCACCTGATTCCTAGCCATGAGTTTGGGTTTTTTTGTTATTTGGAAATTCAACCTCCAACTTACTGACCCCAAACATTTCTTCATTTGTAAAGTAGCCATTGTAATCACCTTTGCCCACAGTTAAGAGAACTAAGCAGAAGAGACCAAGAGTATTTCTTAAGGGCTGTGGAGGGTTAAATGTGAGGCCTATATAATCTCAAGATTAATCCTACATCTTTATAATGAAATTGTTGTTGTTATTGAAGTGGAGTTCAGACAGTGACCCCATTTAGGGGAGGGGTTTGCCATTTCCTTCTTCAGCTCATTTTACAGGTGGGGAATCTGAGGCCAACAATAAGTGACTTGCCTAGGGTCATGCAGCTAGTAAGTGCCTGAGGCCAACTTTGAATTCTGGAGTCTTCCTGATTCCAGGCCTGGCCACTCTATACACTGCACCACCCATAATGAAATTAGGCCTCTTGGTTGCTGTTGTCTGCTTATAAAAACAAACAAACAATGTTTTGTTATTAAAAGTCGATCACATTAATGAAACTAAAGTACTTGAATTGTGATCTGGGTTAGTGATTGTTCCAGTGGCATTTTTGGAGCAAAAGTATGTCATGCACTGACATGCTCTTTTTGTTATTTGAATTTTCTAAAAAACAAAACGAAAAAAGAGAATCTAGCATTGTTTTATATAGCTATCTCCATACACATGATAAATGCACATTGGCTGAATAATAGGTGACAGTTAATATCATTAAGTGAAAACATACAGTACTCAGGAACAGAAAGCTCTGTATTTATTCAAGCATGCCAGCTAGTAAGCATGAGACTGTCTCCCCTGCAGAGCATGGGTAGTATAGCCTGAATGAAGCCAAAGGACCCCATGTCTCCAGCATAGGAAAATCACGGAATGAGCATCGGGCTTACAGAGATGATGCTCCTATTTTTTTTTCCTCGATAAATCTATTTATCTATATAAATAAAGCACCCTTCCATGTTATTTTACATGGATTTTCCTCTAAACTTGATTCAGATGTATTTTTTCTATCTATAAAATACCAGGATACTGTAGTGTGAACCTATTGTCACTCTGCTTAGGCTATGCTCATTCTGTATTATTATACTCTAATTCCTAAACATTTTAATGCGACTTCTTCTTGGCATTTTAGTGGGCAAGCTTATGCACTCAAGGCATCACCTAAGTACCAGCAACACATTCTTGACTGAATAATGATGTATGTGGAATGTTACTTTTTTTTTGCTTTATAAATGGATAGCAATTTACACAGCTGTGGATGTGGGATGTTTCAATCCCAGACCATGTTGTAAGAAAAATTGAATGACAGTGAGCAAAACAGCAGTAATTATAAAACTAATTACTAAATGCTGATGATGCCCATAGGCTTTGCATAACTAAAATTAGAAAAGGAAATTGCTTTCGGCTTCACAGAGGAAACATGCTAGTTATTTTACTGTTTCAGTCAAAATGGAGGGTAGTATATAAAGTTCAATCAGAAAAATACACATATATACATACATCTTTCTGGATTTGCATAGACATATTTTTCTGTACTGAAATGTTATTCATTCAGTATCTTAGAATTTTATTTTTAGAACTTTATGCATAAGTATTCATGTAGAGATATGTGTAGTAATATATTTGAATGCAGCATGTATATGTGCTCTTTTCATTTTTGCATAAGGTTTTAGAAGCACATGGAGATGCATATCTATATTGTGTATATGTGTAGATGCTCAATTTCTTTATATACATTTCGCCAAGGAGCATGTAGTATATAAATACCTAGCCTTGCATGGCAAGAAAATCCAGCTTTATAAATTCCTTGCACATTTCTCAAAATGAAATATCAAAAGAATTAGAACATTGATCAGCAAATAAAATGAAGCACCATGTTTTTTACCAAGGTATATGATGTATAAATCAGGAGTCCCTAAGGCAAACCTTTGTCCAGGCTCAGCTTGGCACTAAAAAAGATGTGACTCTAATTCATATCAAATTGTTTTTTGTTTTGTTTTGTTTTCTGTGGTGCAATGAGGGTTAAGTGACTTGCCCAGGGTCACAAAGCTAGTAAATGTCAAGTATCTGAGGTCGGATTTGAACTCAGGTTCTCCTGAATCCAGGGCCGTTGCTTTATCCACTGCGCCACCTAACTGCCCTCTAATTCATATTAAATTATTGACATCTTAGGTATGTTACCTAAAGGACTCAGAATAGTTTTAAGAATATAAATATTAGAACTCAACTTCATAATATCCAAATGGGACTGCAGAAATAATGAATTGAGACTAGGTGCATATAAATAGTAAATGATTTAATGACTTTAAAATGTAGTCTTTAAAAAAAAATCGAGAATGTTTCCTAATGCCTTTATGATTAGGTGGCCAATACTGTTTAATCTCCTTTTTACGCATAGGCACACACACACACACACACACACACAAATATCTAAAGTGGTCATCTTTTAGACAGGTTCTCTCTTTTAATGGGTAAATTTTAAACTAAGGAGATCAGAGATTATTAGAATTAGTCTTTATCGATACAGAGTAAGAAACTAATACTACATATTTTAAAAGTATAGGAGCCCAAATGACCTCCAATACATTGAGTTTTATTTAATTATTAATGGCATGTTATTTTGAAAGTCTTAAGAAATTAAAATGACAAAAGATTATACTATCTGTGGACATATATTACTGAAATTAAACCTAAGTATAATTGAATCATGGCTGTAATGAAATTCTTCTTGTAACTTTTACCTAGTGGGGCAGTGTGATGAGTTAGTTCTTCCCATTTGTGTTAGTGAAGTTAGTAATTAGTTCTTTTACAGAGGCAAATGGTCTAATAATGGAGGAATAAATCACAGAATGACACAGAAAATGAATATGGAAAGTCTTGCTTCATGTGTAATGTCTGGTAATTTAGTCAGCTGTAACTAATACATACACAACTATGGGTAAAATGTGGAAACTTTGTAGAAGGGAAGGAGTAAGAACTGTTACAAATCAGTATTGCTCATGAGATGTCCTTGACATGCCAGGTTTTGTCAGTCGTTAAAACAAAATCCATGGCCAAGAATTGAAAGGGATTAGCATAGGCCAAAAGGAAATTAGAAGGGGGCCTAAAATAAATTGTATATGTTTTGCCTCATTTCTACTCCCCTTACTTGTGGTTTTCAAGGGAATCTATGCTTTTTGCTACTGGCTGATATTTGTCTTAGTCTACTAAGTAGGCACAGTAGATAGAGACCTAGATTTCGAACTAAGAAGACAAGTTTGAATCCTTCTTCAGATGCGATGAATTTAACCTCTTTTTTCCTCTATTTTCCCACTTGAAGAATGAGCAGGTTGGATTCATTAGATATTAAGGTTTCTTCCAGCTTCAAATAAATGATCCTAAGGGGAACAGAGGGGCAGGTAGGTGGCACAGTGGATAGAGTGGCCAGGTTGTTGTTGTTTGTACTTCGCAAAGAGGTCCAGTGATATGAGGAAGGTGATGTGTTAATGTGCAAGTGAATTGAATTTAAATGAGGCAGGGCTGTGCAAAGTCACCAGCCTCACTCTATCCTTCAGAGCCATCTGGGTCCAACAGAAAGACATAGCCAGGCTTAGAGTCAGGAATACCTGAGTTCAAATCCATGTACTAGCTGTATGACCCTGCTCAAGTCACTGTTTGTCTCAGTTTCCTCATCTGTAAAATTAACTGGAGAAGGAAACAGCAAACTACTCTAATACCTTTTCCCAAGAAAACCCCAAATGGGCTCACAAGGAGTTGGACACAACTGAAACGATGGAACAACAGCAGCAAAAAGGGGAACAGAAGAATAGTAAAAATGGCTACATAGCATAAGACAGTGGTAAATTCAAGCCTGATCAATAAAGATTTCTCAGTCCAATTGGAAATTCTGTAAAGGAATGAATTTTGTAAACTATTTAAAAGCTACTTATGCCACATTCTTTGATGCTATTTAAGTCATTAAGAAACCAAGTGGTTATAGTATATAAGATCATTTTCATCAAGCTTTGCTTGCTGAGATTATTTTCTATGCATTTTCTGTCATGTTTCACCTTGGTAATCTCCATCTCTTGTGTGCAAAAAAGAAACAATTTATTTTCAACACTTGAGGGATATGAAGCATCTGACTGCTGTCATAACCTATTGTTTTTAACATAAACATTATAGCTGCATTTGCCTTGAGATATTTGCCCATTATTGAGTGAATCTGAGCCCGTGTACCAAAGTGTCACCTTGTGCTCTCCAGCATTGAAATTGAGCCCCATAGCTTAGAAAATGCCTCCCTTCACAAGAATTTACTTTTGCATGTTTATAAAGAGATTTCTTTTTTCTTAATTGCATTAAATAGCACAATAAATAAGAGTTAGGAGACCCCATGAACAAATATATTGCTTTTAGCTAGTGTGGCAAGCTTAGAATTCTTCCGGGGTGGTTAAGGAAACGTACCTTTATTTATCAAGAGATGGTTGGTTGTTTAATGATTGAAAAAGCCTCCCGAATAGCTCATATCAGACCACTAAAGAAAGTTTCTTTATATTAATTATGAAATTTAATCCTCCGTGTATCTGTTTCTTATATTTTTGATATAGAACTATGAAAATAAAATATGAAATGATGTGGTCATTTTAACGCATTGCTTTAATTTTGTATGTGTTACATATGTAAACAAACACACACATAGAAAGATATATGAAGCAAAATAGTGTAATGAATCAAGGGAGTAATTGGAGTAAGAAAGAGCTGGATTCAAATCTTGTCTGTGACATATACTAGGTATATGATAGGATCACAGATTTAGAGTTTAGAAGGACCTTAGAGAGACCCTCTAGACAACAAATAATACAAACCATCCTTTTTTTTTCAAATAAGGAGACTGATGCCAAGAGAGTTTCATGATTTGACCAAAGTAATACAGGCCATATGAGATAGAGCCAATGTTTGAACCCAGGTCCTCAGACTCCAAATTCAACAACTGTTTTGCTCTGACATTCTTTGTCCCAAGTGATTTCCGCTCCCTGGAACTTGGGAAGTTCTCTAATGCTGCCAGTCTATATCCATGTGGAGAATTTCCATAATGGTGGTTCTCCATTCTGATATAATCACAGATTCAGAATAACAGCAACAACCACCACCACCAACAACAACAGCAACAATACCCCATAGTATCAGTCTAGTTTAAGTCTCTGGCCTTTCTTTCATTGGCACGTAAATTTAAAGCTAGAAGGAACCTTAAAGATCATCTAACTCAATCCCTTAATTTAACAGATGAAGAAACTGAGGCCCAAAGAGGTGAGTTGACTTTCCCAGGGTCACAAAAGGTAATAAATAGCAGTTCTGGGAATTGGGCATAGGTCCTCTGACTCCAAATATAATGCTTCACTTGCCTATTTCACTGGCTACAGCAGATCAGTCCATAAAATGATCAGTCATTGGAAAATGATAGGATCTAAAACCTGAAGAGAGACCTTTGAGATAGTCTAGTACAAGCACCTCATTTTATAGAGAAGAAATCCAAGGCATCAAGAGATAAAGTGACTCTCGTATGGCCACATAGGTAGAAAGTGATTAAGAAAGGATTTGAACCCAGGTCCTTTGGTACCAACTCCAATGTTATTTTCATTGTATTCACTTTCTGGTACAACTAGAAAATTTTTTCTATTGAAATTATTGGGTTTTGTGAGTTTCTGGGGCTGAAAAAAATTATTGTCTGGTAGCCAACCCTATGGTGATAAATCTCCCAAATTTTGTTTTGTTTTGGGATTTTTTTTTTTTTGGCCATTTGGGAATATTTACAATACCTTCCAATTAATTGCCATTTGGGAATGCAATTGATGAGCTTCCTCCCCCACCAGATCATTAATGAAGATGTTAAATAAATTGGAGCATGAGACCAACCTCTGTAGTATTCCCTTGGACAACTGGCACATTATAATTTATTATTATTCTTTGTTTTCTATATCCTAGCCAGCAAACAGTATTGCTCGCTAAGAATGTTCCAATTCATTTTTCAGGATTTCATGACATGGGATTCTGTCTCAAGTGTTTGTCCAGATGCATCATGTCTAAGGAACTCCCTCCATGGCTTTCTGAAAATTTAGAAGATTTATTTAGTGATCCATCCTATGATTTCAGAAACATGTTGGCATTCAGGGCAATGCAAACCCAATGCTTTTGTGAATTTAATATGTGAGATGTTATCACCGCATGATAAATTTAGCTGATTTCTCCCTGTTTTGCAGTATTGGCACAAGGGAGTGCATCAAAGACGTTGAACACAAATAAGCGATGTGTAGCGGCCTTAGAAGAGTGAGAGCTTCTATTTCTGCCCGACAATATTGGGTCCACTTTCTCTATGATCAGAATATTACAAAGCAAGTAAAGAATAATTTATATCAGAGGTTCTGTGACGGAATGAAATGGAGCTCCTTTGAAGTATGATCTCTGAAAGCACAGCATGAAGCTCAAATAAAGTGAAGGACATTCGCTATTACAAGTAATGTCCTTAATAATCTTGTTAGTCTAGTCTCCCTCTGTACGAGACAAATGGAACATTATTGGCTTATGGGCTGTAGTAAATAATTTAGTTTCCAATATTCAGGCTGCTTTGACAGTAAATTAAAATGACATGAAAGGGGCTTGTTGAATAAAGAAAGTATCCAATCAAATTTAATTGGCATGACTAAGGCAGTAGAAATATGTTTTATAATTAAACCATGTTGTCTTGGAGCTTTATAAGCATGTATGAATCAAAATGTCAAAAATTATTCTTTGATACTGTGCATTTAAAACTTTGCATGGTGAATAGTTTCCTTAAACAAGGTTCTAGACATGCATATTTATGCAACATGAAAATAGTTTCATGTTTTAAATAATAAGTGATAAACTTACTACTCCATTTTTCTGCCATTGTAGCTAGAAACTTCTATGACAAAACACTTCAAGGCCTTTTCAAGATAATTTTTTTTTTTTTCCAAATGGATCTACCCTTGATGTTGTATATGACCATGATTGTACTCTGGCCATCCTGTTGTCTCTAAGTGCTCTTTTAACTACCATTTTTTAATTCCTGCTGGGCAATGAGGGTTAAGTGAACTTCCCAAGGCCACACAGCCAGTAAATGTCAAGTGTCTGAGGCCCAACCTGACCTCAGGTCCCCCTGAATCCAGGGCTGACGCCCTATTCACTGCGCCCCCCCAACTGCCCTTAACTACTGTTTTTATGAATGAACTCCATAATCACCTAACATACTGAAATGGAGAAAGGGGAAAATAAACATTCTACTTTTTTGGATGTTTGGGTTTTTTGTTTAGAGGGAAAGTGATTTTGAATAAGAAAATAAACCAACAGAGGAAGTGCAGACATCTTAGGCCATATAATCCAACTATTTTATTTTACAGATGAAGAAACTAAGACCCAGAAAGGTCAGGTGATTTGCTAGGCATCACTCAGGTAGTAACCATCAGTAGTGGGATTCGAATACACGGCCTCTGACTCAGGAGTTAGGGTCTTTTTCATACCACAATGATTTCTTGGATTTCTTTCTTTCCCAAATCTAATATTAATTAAACTGTATGTATTCGACAGCAAATATGGCAAAAGATTTTCACAATAAAAGGAGGAAACTTTTGGAATCTCAAGATTTTGTACGACCACATGTCTTTTCCCAAAAGTAGAGGGCAAGTGCCCATTTGTAATAAAATTCCTAATGATGGTTCTTTCCACAATTCAGGTGGAAAATATATGGTGGTGTCTGAGTCTGCAGAGATTGCTTATAAAAACAGAAATGAGCTTAGTGAATCATTTGTCATTCTTAGCCTTTTCAGGAGCCCTAGCTGAAGTAAGCTAAAGATTTGGAAAGGTAAGCAAAGAAAGGAGACACATTCTGATGCATCAAAGCTATTTAAAATATTCAGGCCACATGACTCTTCTTTCAGGAATTTAGATTTGAATATTTTCTGTGTCCTTTGATGGTCATCTCAATTTGATACGATAAACATTTATTGAGTGCCTACTACATACAAAGAACTGTGTTAGTTACTGGAAAGCCAGATGAATGATGAGACAATCTCTCTCCTTAAGCATCTTAATCATCAAAAGTGAGACATCTGGGGCAGCTAGGTGGCACAGTGGATGGGGCACTGGCCCCGGAGTCAGGAGGACCTAAGTTCAAATCCGACCTTAGACACTTAACACTTACTGGCTGTGTGACCCTAGGCAAGTCACTTAACCCCAATTGCCTCACCAAAAAAAAAAAAAAGTGAGACATCTTCAAATTATGATAATAAGAATTAGAAAATAGTAGTATAAGAGAGGTCAAACAGAGAGATTCCAGGATAAAGATATTGAGGGAAGGGGGCAGCTAGGTGGTGCAGTGGATAAAGCACTGGCCCTGGATTCAGGAGTACCTGAGTTCAAATCTGGCCTCAGACACTTGACACTTACTAGCTGTGTGACCCTGGGCAAGTCACTTAACCCCCATTGCCCCGCAAAAAGAAAAAAAAAAGATATTGAGGGAAATGGCAGAGATATGGGTGGGCAACTCAGGGAAGAAGGTAGCATCTGAGCTGGATCTTGAACAGTGAGAAAGCAGAGATGAATATTCCAAGCATAGTGAAAATGGATATAGAGGCATGCAAATAGTAGCAAGAAAGTAAAAATTGGGGAACTATGCACATCCTTCTTTGGCTATAGCATAAATTGTATGAAGGGAAATGTTATGAAATAAGACTGGAGAAATGTGTTGGAGCCAGGTTCTATAGGGTTTAGAATGGTTGAAGAGAAAATCTATTTTGTCAGGCAATGGTTAGTCATTGAAGACATTTAAGCAGAGGACAACACCATCATTGTTGTTGTTTGTCCTTCATTCTCAAAGAGGACCATGACATTGCAAAGTGATGTCATGATTAGCAGTGAATTGGATTTAAGTGAGAGAGGCCTGTGCAAGGTCACCAGCCTCACTCTCCTCTCCTCCAGAGCCATCTGAGTCCACTAGCAAGACATACATCAGTGTGACTGGAGGTGGCCCTGGATTTTTTTAAGGCAATTGGGTTAAATGATTTTCCCAGGGTCACACAGGTAGTAAATGTCTGAGGTGAAATTTGAACTCAGGTCCTCTTGACTCCAGGGGAAGTGCTTTATCCACTATGCCACCTAGCTGCCCAATCATACTTGACCAATCATAAAAAACACCATCATATTTGTACAACTAGGAACATTACTTTGGGAGCTGTGAAAAAGATAGATTGGAGAGGAGAAAAATTAGAGACCTACCTGTAATAAGCCAGTCTGACATGGACCCACTCATGCAGACTTAGAAGCCCTTTCCAAGCTTGTCAATAATTATGTTTATACCTGAATTCAGGATCAATTTTTTAAATTATCTTTTTTCCCGTAGAATAGATTTAAGGCTAAGAACCATGCTATGCTAATTGATATGATACTCAGAATAACATTGAGGCAAATAACAATTATATAATTTATAAAGTACTTTAAGTTTTGCACAGGATTTTACATATAGTATTACATTTTTATTTGATCCTCACTATAACCTTGTCAAGTAGGTACAACTATTATCTCTATTTTCCAGATAAAAAAACCTAAGGCTGAGAATTGACTTGCCCAGGATCACATTGCTAGGAAGTGATCCAGGAAGGATTTGAACTCAGGTTCAGTCAGTTTTCTGATTCTAGCTCCAGGACTCTATTCACTATGTCTGCTAGATGCCTCCATGTACCGCTCAGCTATGGATATCATCCAAGTCCTGCAAGTAAAGGGTTTGCTCAATAATACTTGGTATTGGAACCCAGAGCTATATAATTTCTTTGGTCAGTTAAACAAGCAAGAGATTATTTGCTGCCATTTGGCCCTAGAACCTACTGGTCTGCATATCTACAATTCAAGGATGGACCAGAAACTCAAAATTATTATTGGGAGAGAGAAAGATTTCAAGGCTCAGCTTGGAAGGCTGTGTCTGGGGAGGGAAAGGGTAATTAATGCTGGACCAGAGATGTGGTTTCCTGGAGTGCTAAAAGGCCTTAAGATTTCATATTAGGCTGAGCAGCTGGCCTTCAATTTAATTGTTTTTTCATAGGAGCCACTTGATTCATAACTCTCTTTTCCAAACCTGAGAGGGAATGAAGTGGGGAGAAGTGGCAAGCAGGAAATTCAAGGAGTGAAGGAAAGTCAAGGGATAGTCCTCTGATTAATAGTCCTGGGTCACCAGGATAGTGGGGGTGCCATTGATGGAAAAAAAGGAATTAGGAGGAGAAAAACATTTGGGGGGGTGCGGTTAGAATGGAAGGGGAGAATGAGTCCAATTTTGAACATTTTAAGCTTGAGGAATCAACAAGATATTTGGTGAAAATATCTAGGGAAATATTGGGGAAGGAGAGACTACAAGAAACATGTATATTCATGTATTGTTGGTAGAGGCTGTGCATTTGGCCTAACCAAAGTTACAATACTTTGCACACCTTTTGACACAGTAGTGGTATTACCATTAGATTGTATGCTTCGAAGAGAGCAAAGACAGACGAAAAGGAACTTTAAGTACAAGAAACATTTATATCAACTTATTTACATTAGCAATGAACTGAAAATTAAGGAGCCATCTGCTGGAGAATGACTGAACCAATTGTGGTATATGAATATAACAGAATACTGTTGCGATGTATGAAATAATGAAGGGGATTGCTTCTGATATACCTGAGAAGACTTGTGTGAACTGATACAGAGTAAAGTGAATACAACCAAGAGAACATTTTATACGACAACATCATTAAGACAAAGCAATTTGAAAGACATAACACTCATCAATGCAACAACTAACCATGGCCCGGGGGGACTGATTGGAGAAGCATGCCACCCATCTCTTGACAGAGATGTAATGGGCTCAAGTTGGAGAATAAGGTATATTCATCAGACAGGGCTAAGTTTGGGAACTATGTATATGTGTTATAAAGGATTTTGTTTCTCTTATTTTTCAAGTGAAGGAAGTAGAAGTGAGAAGTAGAGAAAAGAGGCTGGTGTTGATTAAAAGATAAATTTTGTAAAAAGACAATATCCAGGAGGCAAGTAGAAATACAGGCTTCTAACATACTGGAAGCTTCATAAAGGCCTATTGATAATAGCTTCTGCCTTCTGGCCCCCATAAATTGATTTCCTTGACTTTATGATCAAGAAAAATACATGAATTATCCAAATAGAACTGAGGCTATTGAAATATATGAAATTGTTTTAGAAGAATGTAGAGAGAGACAATAAGAGAACTTAGGACGGTGGCTTAGAGAATGTATGTACTTAGTCAATAGAAAAGAAAACTGAAGAAGACTGAGAATCAACAGTCAATGACATATAAATAGAACCTATGTAAGAGCTGATCATCCAATTCAAATGCCTAATTTTACAGATTAAAATATTAAATTACAGAAATGATTAGTCCATTGCCTAATATGATATGGCTAGTAAGTTATAGGGGTTAGGTGCTCTTTTCCTTACATTATTATAAATGTTTGGTATAATGTCCTCCATACACTTAGCTAATAGCCAGAATGTCACTGATTTCTACAAGATAAAATGTACTATTTTATCTAATATCTGAGATTTTTTTCCTTGTCTGTACCATCCCGGGGTTATAATTTTAAATAGATTGGGATTTTTAAAATATCAATGATTCAAATTCAAATTATCTTTCCTAGAAACTAGGCAATATACAAAGTTAAGATAATACTTGATCCCATAGAGTTTATAGACTAGGAAAGAGATATAACTCTAATTATCCAATGGATCTATATTCTCATCAGTGTTGTTGAATGAATGAATTTCATGGCTCATCCTAATGAAGTTAGTTCAAATTTGTGGTTTATGATCTGTTGAGGGTTTTTTTTGTTTGTTTGTTTGTAATTTTAAAGTAGTCACAATTTAAGCTTTAGCTATATAATGGGGTATCAGAATCAAATCACAAATTCATTTTTTTTGTCCCATATACACTTAAACTCCCCTTTCCCTACCTATGAGCTCTCCACTGAAAGGTGACAAATTATTTTAACTTTTCTGCTTTTTCTTCATCCATTTCTTTTTCCTATGATTCTGAAATATGAAATGGTTAGAGGGTTGATTCCTATGCCATGGCTAGCTACTTTGTCCCTAATTCTCCCGAGTTTTTATTTGATGAGCAGGAAAGCAGTAGGATATGGGCTTACCATCCTCTGTTAGCTATTGATGTATTTCAATATCTTAGGACCCTTCCAGTGCTAAATTGTGTGATCAAGACATTGAGTTGCCATGTTGTAAGATATTTAAAATTATTCTTTTCACTGCATATATTGAGATAATCACTTTTCCCTTTATTTTTCCTTTTCTGCCTCCCACACAAAGAATGTTAGAGCAGGAAGATGCCATCTAATTGAAACTTGTCACTTTGCAAAGAAGGAACAATAAAAATAACATACCTGACATGTGGCAAAACTGGAATTTGAACCCAATGATTCTGACTACAAATTCAGTGACTTTCTCCTGATACCATTCATGCTGAAATGTATCACTATGTGTGTTTTTATGCATGAAGATAAACCATTTAGACCCTGAGTGGTTTTTTTTTTTTTCTTTCTAGTCCTATTCATAAAGCTATACTGGCTGATTGTGACATAGACTCTGTTACATATTTGATATGGCTTTTCTCCAATATTTTGAAATACTCAGAAAGGTCTTTCTATACTTGAGGAATAAATATACCTTAATCTATTTTGAAATGAAAACATTCCAATCCAAAGATCAAAGTATTCATGAACCCTTTTTATAATTTAGATAGGCAGTGGCCATTATAAATTGTACCATGTTAGAGATCTTCTTGTATAGGTATTTTTTGGGGTCCCTGACTCCGAATCTGTAGTATGTCTGGATTTTGTTCTGTTTCTACAAGATCTAAACAAAAAGCTTTTGGGACACAGCTTACCCTTAAACATGCTGCTCAGGTGAGAAAGGAAGCACCCATAAATCATTTTTAGCATAAAAACCATATAGGATGACAAACCATGTAGAAAACTATAGAGGGAATTTTGGACAAGGGAATGATGGACAAAATTTAGGAAGTTTTATATAAGACACTGAACAAAACGTAGTTTCTATGGAAATCATTTTCAAAGCCCTAACTAGTGTAGGGTGACCAGGGCATTTTTCCAGGGCATCCAACTTATAAGGTGTTGAAAAACATGTATTCTCCCCAGTGTAGAAACAAACAAAAACATGCTGGGCACTTATGTATCAGGGATTAGTTTAGATTGGAAGCTATCAGGTGTTGGCCTGTAGTGAGAACCTGCCTGCCACCTCAGCTCTTCTTTTCAGTGCCCCCCCCATAAGTGAGTGGCCTCCCATCAGTACCCTGGTATGTGTAGTGGGTGGGCTGGGTGTTGTCTCTGCTTGGCACTTCCTGCTTACTAAATGCTTGCTGACTAATTAACAGACTGATTATTGGCACCCTTATCATTAATATTTCCTTTGCCTTGTATAATCTGAAAACTGCCCAAAATATGAAGAAATCAGTCCTTTCTCTTAAAGAAACTGCGTATTTATTTTAAAAAGTCCAAAAAATCCCCAAAGGTAGTTCCTGAAGAACACAATTATAGAATAGTTTAAAAAGTGAATTATAGATTCACATTGTAGTTTGGTTAACCAGACAACTTCTATCATAGCAAAATTGCCATGATTTTGTTACAGAATCCAAATTCAATCCATGCATGGCAAGACTCATGAGCTGCAATGTGTGAAAAATGACCTCAAGTGATAGATTTTTACGGGACAAAATTCACAGTGATACAACTGCTTACCTTTCCACAGTGACGCTTATTAGAACTTATGAGAATCATAACAGGTAATCTTTTCCTGGAGGCAACATAACTTTGTATTTGTTACAGTATTGTGTATGTTATTGGGAAGATATGTAGTCTGTCTTATTTAGTCTGGACACTGCTGCATTGGTTGTCATAGTACCAATTTCAGATTCTTAAAAAAGGGTTATATAGTCTATTGCTTTTTATGAGTTCGTAATTTTAGATGTTCCACTCTTTAACATAGGAATTTAAAATGGATTACAGGGGGTGCATTTTCATTCCAGGGTTCAGTTGGAAAACAGAAGTTTCTCATCTCTTTAAAATTCTCCATTCAGTATTTTCTGTGGGTAAAATATGAGTATAAAAATAGTAGATTTTTTAATGCTTTTGTATAGACTCAAGAGAGTCTTTCCTGCAATATCTAACTGAAAAGGTAATGAACTGTAAAATATGTTGAAATGATTGGGGATTAAAAATCTCTGGTGTGTAGTGACAGTGCAATTATATTCCACAGTAAAGGTTTCATGTATTAAGAGTAATAAATAAAACTTATTTTTTCCCACTGTGATTGGTTGTCACCACCATAATGATAGCTTTGACCTTCTTCCTCTTCAAATGTCGTTAGCCTGTGACCAAGTTGTCAGGATAGAGCAGGATATTGTGGAAGCCTAAATATGGAGTTAACTTTAGATTAAAAATCATTTTTATTTTTTAAATAAAAAACAAACCACACACACAATCTAGGAGGATGGAAGAAAAAAAAGTGGTGCTATGATCTTTCAGAAGTTGGCTAATATATTTCAGGTTAAAAGTCACCATATATTTTTCTCAAGTGACTCTGGAGATCCTGTTTCTCCTATTAGGAAATGGTGTAATACTGAGTTTCAGGGAAGGCTTGCATTTGAACATGAACTTAATAAGTGAATTGACCCCGGGATTCTATTCCAAGGCACTAAGTGATTGAACCGAAAGCATGAGGGCAACATGATATCGCTCAAAATCATAGATTCAGTTGTACAGGATGTCTGAATGCTAGGAAATTAGAAAAAAAAACCACAACTCAACACAATGATTTCGCTAGGTGAGGGGGACAATTTCTGGCTTACTTTAAGGTGGTTTCAGCTTCCTTTCCAGAAGAAATTCAAAAGGGAAACCCAACACTAAAATCACTTTAGAGCATCCAATGGAATAGATCAGCCTTCTTCAATTTATGCACTTTATCTTCCATCCCCTTTTAACTCTTTTCATCCACATTAGAAATGTGAATGCTGTGGAATTTCTCAAATGCCAGACAACTGAATGGTGTCTGGCCATATTTATTCATTAGAATTATGTGCCATTTTGTCTTCGTTTCCTATTAAGCCCATTTGTCTCCCTGTAAGGTCAAGCGAGCAGCTGCCTCTAGAGCTGACCTGTATGCCCCTCCATTGTATTGCTCCTCCATGGGGTACTAACTCTTTCCCTTTTCCTGGGGACTAGCAGTATTGTCTGTATAAAGCATTTAGCCTTGCTTGGGTCAGAGAGCAAGAAGGACAGCACCTTCCATGTTCTTGTAATCCTCGCCTCTGTACAGTACAGCTTTCCTCATTAATTGCCATCTGGATGACTTGATACTTTCTTTTAATTGCATGACAGTTAGCAAGCGTAAGCAGCAAATAATGGACACATTTGTAGGACTACTTGACAAACCTTAAGTTTAGTTTGTGCTTTTGGGGAGCTTTTAACATCCTGGGTAACTGCACCAAACTCATTCATTTCATTGTAATGAGTTTAGAAGCAAATCTATTGCTTACATGTAGAACTCTTATTTCCTCACCCTACTTTTAATAAAAATGGGAGTAGCTTGGTGCATCTGCTACAATGAGTGACCACTTACCTCTCACTTCTCTGAACCCCTGAGAATATAGTCACAAAACTCCTTTACTTTATGTGAACTTTGGAACTGGGTTGGGGTAGGTGGATAATGAAAGAGTGAAACATTGAGATGTGCCTAAATAACATGCTGTTACAAGCCTTATGATAGATTTGTGTTTGACTTAACAGCTTTTGGAACCTAATAAAAAGAACTTAATTGACAATTTCTTGAAATTGCTAAGAAAACCTAGTGATGTTGGTAGGGTATAATAAGGAGTTTCTCATCACTGTCTCTAAGATTGAGCCTATACAAAAAAAAAAGGATTTATCTCTGTGGTAACTCTAAGTAATTGATATACAGACAAGGTTTGGTTCCAATTTGCCAGCAATAAAGTTGTAATAGGGTTTTCTCTGCAATTTTAGCCTTAATGTGCTCATTCCAAAGAGCGGTATTTTTCCAAGCGAACAAATAGCATCAGTAAAGCTTACGATTAGTAATAGCCCCACACTGATGCTCACATTAAACTTGTTAAATCAATTCACTAGCTACTCTCTAAAGTGGACTGGCTGTTTACTTTGACTTGAACCTTATGTGGATGATCCATTGGTTACATTTATTTGAATGATCTTCACATTGAAAATTGGTAATTATTCAGGCTTGATTGTGGTTATGAGATGGCCACCTCATTTTGTAGTTTGTTTTCCCTTTTAGTTGTGCTTTATGTCTGATCATTTACCCCACCTTCACCATTCAAAGGATATGAGTATTTAGTGACACTGGGTATTTCTAAGTATATTTTGTTTGTATGTATATATGTATGTGTGTGTGTGTGTGTGTGTTTTCCTCATCCATGTTTTAAGTGCACACATTTGGTTCGATGATGACAATGTGTTTTTCCAGCTAGTGGCTAATCTATGTCATTGTATATGGAGAGCACCCATTTACAATCTTCAACATTTTTCTTTCATTCTTAAACAAGCCACTTACATTAGTAATTTAGGGTCACTCATGGCATAATTAGCAAAATGGACGTGAACACTACATGATTCACCAGAGGTGGAATATAGTTAAAAATACTATGAGGTATTAGACAGTGAAAAGATATACTGGGAAGCCTTTTTTGTAGATGGTTAATCTACCAACTCTGTTTCATTTTTCAACTGGAACAAGCCTAGCATGCCACTGCATGCTGCCTTTTGTCAGTAAATACAAAGAGAAATCTGAAGCAATCAATCTTGCTTATCAATAGTACTCAGTGTGATTCTCTTTTTAGCACTCCTCCTTCTTTTTCTCTTCCAAAACAGAACTTCATTTTTCTCCAAGTGTCTTCACAGTTCAGCTGTAAATGAGTTAAGGGTTCAGATAAGTAAAACAAAATTAGTCTTATTATGTGTTTGCAGAATAGTGTACCCGCAGGGTTTAGGCAAGTGTGCCCTTAGTAGAGTGAAGTCAAATGTAGGTAAAAGGAAACATCTTTTCACAGAATCAAGGCATAGTAGCTGTTCAGAGCTGATATCTGCATGGCTTTCCAGGACTGTCTGCCCGTTGCTTGCATCCCCAGATGTAGCTGTGAAAAGAAAAGCAACCAAAATCCAGACCTATGTCCTTTGCATAAATCTTCTTCACAGTCTCTCAAACAAGTTTCATTTTTTTTTTTCTAACTCACATATTTTCTCTCTAGTCTTAGTAGACATTTAGCATGAAGGTAAAATATTCTTTCTTTCCCCTGAGTTGTTAGCTAATAAAAAAAGCATAATAATATAGTTCTAAAGCTAGAAAGGACCTCAGATGGCATCAAATCCACCCCTCTCATTTTAAAGGTGAGGAAAACTCATACCCAAGAGGTTAAGTGAGTTGCCCGGGGTCACATAGTTAGGCAATGTCTAAGACAGGAGCTGAACCATGATTACAAGTCTAGTAATCTATCCATTACTGAACTCAGGCACAGGAGATGTAATCTTGAAAAACAAGTTTTGCAGATTTTTACAACCCTACAAAATTATTACTCATTCTACTATGATTATGCTATTTTATTTGATAATACTGAGCATCAATTGGTGTTAATAGTGCCATACTATAGGTTACATTCTTAATATTTGTTATTACTCTGGCTTGCATGATTTTTTAAATAGGCTTGGCCTAATTTCTTCCAGGCCACAGACTTTTGGATCCATTATAATTCACGTGACTACTTTATTCCACAGCTCAAACCCATAATTAAGGAAATGCTCTTATCATTTGATAGGTATATGCACCTCTGCATTTTTTTTGTAGTAAACCCATCAGGATAATATCTACTTCTATTGTCTCTAATCCTGTGACAGGCAAGGGTGATTCATCTACTGTATAGGAACAAATTGCTCAACCATGTGAGGTGAATGAAGTCTTTCAAGGCATCCATAGTCCATAGTCTCATGCTTTAGAAGAGCTAATTTCATTTCATATGAGAATTCAAGTTATTCCCATAGTATAGTTGGTTGACTTGACTCATTAAAGAAGGATAACCAAATTACTTAGACATATGAACTCTTTACCTTACAGGTATATCTATGACCCTAGAAAGCTCTCTTATACATACTCTGCTAGTCTCACCAGGGATAGTGTTTGGGGAAAATATTTATGAGCACACTGAATTGGAGTGGATATGCTGAACACAAGTTTGCAAGATGAATTAGAATTTAAGCAAACACCACTGCTTAAAACTAACAGTAATCAGTTCCATATGATGTTCTGTTAACAAATTATTTTCCTTAAATTGTGGAACAGAACTAGTCATTTTGATGAGCAGATCATTCATATCTTTGTTAAATATAAGAAATTTGAATGTTAACAAGAAGTAGCAAAGTAATCAGTTAAAATAAAGGGACATTTGAAGTAAATGAAGTCTAATATAATTAAGACACAGGGAGCAACCTTTCTTACTGGGCCAATACTCTAGAAGCATTACCAAAAGTGAGAGGTAGCATGGTATAGTGCAGCACACCATCAGCAATACTCCAGAGTGCTGCCAACCAGATTAGAATGTAATTGGGAAATAATTAACTAAAATTAATAATACAATGAAACATAGATAACATCATATTTTAAAACTAAGTCAGTTTGTCGTCTTCAGGGATCCTTAAATATGCATTAGTGGCCCCCATTTTTATTTGAATTTGACTCCCCTGGTATAGTGGATAGAGAGGTGACCTCAAAGCCTCCTAGGAAAACCTGAGTTCAAATCCTACCCCTGACACAAACTGGATTGTGACAGTAAGCAAGTCACTTAACCTCTTAGGCAATGTGGTAAGAAAACAGTTCTGTAGGAGAAGGAACTTCTTATCTAGGAGGTCCCCTGGAGGCAACTTTATTATTTTTTATTTTTAATTTTTTTTTGGTGAGGCAATTGGGATTAAGTGACTTGCCCAGGGTCACACAGCTAGTGTCAAGTGTCTGAGGCTGGATTTGAACTCAGGTCCTCCTGAATCCAGGGCTGGTACTCTATCCACTGCGCCACCTAGCTGCCCCCTGGAGGTAACTTTTTAAGAGTAAGGTACAGCCCTACATTCATAGAAGGAGAGTCTTCATCTTTAAGCTCCCTTGGAGCTCTAGCTTCTAATATTACTATAATTGTTATTAAAGCTAGTGCCAGTTGTAATAGGAGCTTGAGGAACATTCTTTCAATTGTATTGATATAGTTGAGAATAATAGATTCTGCAATAGAGGTATTTGCTAAAAGGCTGTGGAAATTTTTACTTAGGGGGTATTTTGACCAGTGCCTTTATTCTTTTCTGGGAAGAGTAGAGAGGTTTCCATTGGAAATGATGAGCAAATAAGCCAAGGGTTTTTTTTTTCTTTTTTTTCAGCATCTGGAAAAGTACACAGCATAAATTGGCCAGGAATATTTGGATTTGGGTGCAGGCCAGAGCCTTCGCATGAATGGGAAATGTACTTTTGACTTTGCTTTGGTCAGCCATAGATATGTTCATCTCTAGCTCTGAAAAACTCTTGTTAATTTGGGAACTTTGATGATAACTCTGTTTTGGAATCACTTAATGCTTGATTTCACTTTGGGACTTGATGAATAGGATGCCTGGTTAAATTGTTGATCAGAAGGTACTCCTACTGATGTTGTACTTGCACTCAAGGTCAGGAGACCTAGAGTGTACCTCTGAACTGGGCTCTTATCCAGTCTTTGCTCTGCCCTGGCAGAGAATTGTTCTCTCAGCGAGGCCTTCTTAATTTTCTCAGCTGTAAAGTAAGGTTAGGTGAAATGAACTCAGGTCGATTTCTTGGACACCATGGTCTTGAAGTTGAAGGATGATGTTTCTATGAATTTTGTTCCAGTGTTGTGGCAATTGGCTTCACTCATTTCCATGACCACAAATGAACCTTTACTATGTTCAACTGGCTTGCAAACATATGTCACTGAATGCAAGTGGGACTAGGTAATGGTGTGGATAAATTAGTACAAATAAATCACTGTTACAGAATAAGCAACTTGATATAACTGTTGGTAGATACAAACTATTTCTAATAGTGCCCTCTGCATATTTGATGCCTCCTGCAAGGGCCACATTATTGTATCATCTTTTTTCTTCTGAGTAGAGTCTTTCAAGGTAAGGTATAGGCCATGCTGTAAAAGAGTTCATTTCATTTCATTTAAGTATGTAGCTATTACCAGAGCATAGTTTTCTGGCTCTGATTTTTAGTGAGCTTAGGGCCGAAATTTCAAGACCTATGAATTCTTTAAGTTATAGATTTAGCAATGACCCAAACAGTCTCTTTGGTGACCTTGGCTCTGGGGACCTTGCCAGGGAGGGTGCTTGATGAGGACATTTATGTGTGGTAGGGACCAAAGTGCAAACTTTTCACAAAAATTTGTGGGAAGAATGAGAATTTAAGTAAACACCTCTACTTAGAACTGACAATAGCCCTGAGTCCATATGATACTGCATTAATAATTGATTTGCCTAATCAATTTTTTCTTCTAAGTAGAAGAAAAATATGTTAATGACGCAGTTCTTCATGTTTTCAACAAATTTTTAAGAACCATTGGAAATCTCCTGATCCACAATAATAGCATCTAGTATCCATCATAGTACCAAATACGATTCTGGTCACATAACAGGTATTCCATAAGTATTTCTTGACTAACTGACTGATTGATTGATTGATACAAGAGAAAGGGCTTTCAAACCTATTTTTCAGAGTGTCATGACAATGAAATAGATCCTTTCCTGGACTGCACATCTTGTTTTTGCATGGAAGACAAATAGGAGGAGACCTGAAACCTGAGTTCAATTCCCAGCTCTGCCACATTCTGGAAATTCATGGAGACCCTTTGGGTTCATTTTTTTTCATCTGCAAAATGAAACAGGTTGTATCAAATGACTTCTAAGGTTCTTCCCAGTATTAGCAACCCATGAATCTACAGATTTACTTCTATCTAGAAGGTACATATTATTAGAAATTACCTATTGAGCCATTCCAGAAGTATTCAGCTCAAAGATTTCCCAAATCCATATGACTGATAGGAGTCAGTATCAACCTCAAAAAAAGCTAATAGGCAGTTTGATTACATTAAAGAAGTATAACATTCAGAACATGGGAAATGATAGCCTCAATTCTAACTTAGTTATCACACATCTGTGTGCCTTCCCCCATCCTTCCTCCATCATGCCACCAGGGTTGGGAGTTTCATAAAGGGAACCTAGATTTACCACAGGATTTCATTGGCTCAGACTTCTCCAGCTCGTGTCTATGGGAAAGAAACACATTAGAGAAACCATAGCTAAAAATGTGTCTTTTTCTCAGGAAGAGAGAAATTCATATTTATTAAGGCATTTCCTAATTCTGTCCCTCCCTCCTTTCCCTCCTACCCTTCCTTCTGTTTTTTTCCTTCTTTCCATATTTCTTTAATTCCTTCCTTCCTCTTTTCCTCCCTTCCTCCCTTCCATCACCTATGTAGATATCAATATATTAATATATGTAGATAAGTGGATATATTATAAATCTATCTTAGATACAAAATCCTTATCTGAGAAATTTCATGCAGTTTTCCCCTACATTGGACCACTTCCCTTATTATCCTAAACATATTAATTATATTTTTACAAAAGCTTTTCAATTTCATGCCATCAAAATTATCTCTTTTATCTTTTGTAAGTGCCTCTATCTCTTGTTGGACTAAAAAATACATAACCCACCTTTTGCTGTGAAAGGTACATGTTCTGCTTCCCTTCCAACTTGTCACTCCCTTTTTCAAAGCTCCCTTGAGCGATCTACTTGCTCACCAGCCAACAAAGGGATACACCATCATCTCAAAGCACAAGTTAAAAAAAGAGAGTAAGCTGGGAATTGTCTCTTTTTAACTGACACAACAGCCTTCCTGTCCCCACCAATACTTATGTGGTAGGAGGTGGGGATTAGGGGGAAGATAGGACCATCCATGATTCATTGCTTTATACTGAAGCTCCAATTCCTTTCAGCCTTGGAAACAGTCGAAGCATCCAACTGCTGAGTCACCATATCTAGCCACTAAAGTAGGCAAGTAAGCTCTAACATTCTCTGTGTAACCCTCAGTTACATGGTGATACCAATATAAGTAAATTTCTTATAACCTTAAACAAGTTGGTTATTTAGATAGAATATGTTAAGATGGTATTTGCTCACTTTCCTTAAGTAGATATTTTAATCATAACTTAACATTTATTCAGATATTCTTTTTGGAAGTAATATCTGCCTTTGGCTCTACTTTCAAATATGTGAACAAAATATAGTCTTATTTCTAAAGAGATCCTAATTTATTTGTTGCGGTTGCACTTTTCAATGATTTTGATTCCCTTAACAAAGAGATCAATTTTGCCCTTGGAAAGAAATGTAATGAGCAATGAAAAGGAGTAATTAATCAGGGAAAGAAAAAAAATCCTTTTTTGTTGCTTCCAATCTGCAGGAAACCCAGGTGAATAAATAATTTCATTCATTTAAGATTGGATTGTTAATAATTATTTATTGATTGATTTTAATAAATTATGAATACTAAAAGGGTTTAATTTAGTTCCTCAAAAGGGTGAATTACTAGAAAGACCATTAATTGAATTCTTAGCTCTAATCCCAGGTATGATCAATTTCAGTTTACTCTTAATTCCATAAAATTATTTTGATAGGGCCCAATGAGACTACCTTGTATAAAGATGTTTTTCACTCTTGCCCTTCTCCATTCATATCTCAGAAAAAGAATCAGTCTCTCTCCTTGTAAAGGTTAACCCTTCCTCTTCATGACTTGGATTCCATCCCCTTTCACCCCAAGCTCTCAGACCTTGCTTCACTGATTAGATTCCCTGTCAGGCACCTTACCTCCCCATTGTTGTTGTTGATCTAACTCAACTTCCCTGGTTTCCCTTCTTCTCCTTCATATTATTCCTTTTGCTTCCCATACAAAAAACAAACAAAAAACAAAAAAACAACACTCCCCCCAACAAAACAAAAAACCTAAAAGAGCTCAGAAAGTTGTCAGTTCAGATTAGTGTTAGCTGACTAATCTGATTATGGACACATATTGCTCCCCAGCATCAGGACCCAGAACATACACTACCCCAAATAATCAGCTTTATATCTAGTTCTTTGCAAATAGTGCTCCCTCACAGCATCCAGTTATGTGCAAAATGCTGATTTCCATCTCCTAAGTCAGAATTGAGTGGGTTAAAGTTTCAATGCTTGCTATGTAATGTGGGGAAATAATTGACAGCTGTGAGTGAAGGTGTTTTTCTCCATCCTCCAATCCCCAGCCTTGGTTACATAGCTTTTGGCACTAGCAGAGTAGAATGGTCCCTCTCTCCCAAATCTTTTATAACTCCCTCCTCTGCTCCGGACATACCCAGGTTTCCTCCACCCTGTAAAACAAATAAACAAAACCAACCTTCCCTCTACCCTGTTCCCATTATGGTCTTAAGTTGTGGGACTATCATTCTCTTTCCTTTTATCACCAGGCTTTGGGAGCTTTCTATCTCTAACTCCTCAGACCTCACTTATTCTTTGTTGAAAGAAATGGTAGCTGTGATTGCTGAACAATGCATGACGATTTTTGAAAAATTGAGGAGAATAGGAAAGGTAACATGGGTATAGAAAAGGGAAAATGTACTTTTTTCAAAGGAAGAGAATAGTATCTGCAAACAATCAGCCTGTCAACTAAACTGAAAATTTTCTCAAATACATTATTTTCTATTTAATTTAATTTTATTTTTAATGTAAATTAAAATGAACATTAGTGTTTTTTAAAATTAGGTTTTTTGTTTGTTTTGTTTTTTGGTGAGGCAGTTGGGGTTAAGTGACTTGCCCAGGGTCATGCAGCTAGTAAATGTTAAGTGTCTGTGGTCGAATTTGAACTCAGGTCCTCCTGAATCCAAGGCCAGTGCTCTATCCACTGTGCCACCTAGCTGCCCCAACATTAGTTTTTAAAAACAAATTCTCTACCTCCCTTCCTCCTCTCCCCCATCCTTGAGAAAGCAGGCAATTTGATATAGACTATGTATGTATAGTCATGCAAAACATTTCTACATTAGCCAGGTTGCAAAAATACCCCACCATAAACAAGGATAATAAAGAAAATTTTTTTTAAAAAAACATGTTTCAATCTGCCACTGATTCTTTCTCTGAAAGTGGATAGCATTTTTCATCATAAGTCCTTTGGAACTGTTTTAGATCATTGTATTGTTGAGAATAGCTAAGTCATTCACAGTTGATCATTGTACAATATTGCTGTTACTGTTTACAATGTTCTCCTGGTTCTGCTCATTTCACTTTGCATCGGTTCATATATACAATTCATTATCAGAGACGGTTATTGAATATATAGAAAAGGAAACAAGTATCACAAAGTGCCAGCATTGCTTTCAAGAAGAATCATTCAAGAATAACCTTATTTTCATTTATAATAGTGTTAATAAGATGGAAGATCAAGGATATACTATAGAGATAAATTACCTAGGTTTGAGCAAACTATTATTTGGCAAGATCTCTCATGGTATTCTTATAGAAAATATAAAAAAATGTATGCTAGATGTTAGGTTTAAGACTGGTTGAGTGACTGTACTCAAGAGTGACCACTTAGAAGGAGGTCTTCAGTGGAGTAACGCAGGGTTCTGTACTTAGCTCTGTGCCATTAACATTTTAAAATGACTTCTGTAAAGGTATAAAGCAACCTTCATCAGATTTTCAGATGACACAAAATTTGAAGAGATAATGAACACAAATAGATCATAGAATCAGAATCCCAAATGAGCTCAACCATCAAAAACACTGGGATAAATTTAATAAAATGAAATTGAATAAGAGTAAAATATAAACTAGTACATTTGGTTTGGAAAGAAAAAGGATTTCACAAGTATGAGATCAGAAGGAAATGGTTAGACAGATGACCTGGGGTGTTATAGTGATCCATGAGCACTATATGACTCAACAGTGTGATGATGTGGCAGCCGAAAATAGGAAAAGTTACCTTGGGTTATATTAGATAGATAGATAGATAGATAGATAGATAGATAGATAGATAGATAGATAGATAGATAGATAGATAGATAGATAGATAGATAGATAGATAGATGGATAGATAGATAGATAGATAGATAGATAGATGGATGGATGGATGGATGGATGATGGATGATAGATAGATACATAGATACATAGATACATAGATAGATACATGATCTTAAAAATGTGATCCTTTTCTACATGGCCAAACTTGTTGCCCCAGATATCATTATAGAGCATTTTCATATCTTCTTTAAGGACTAGCCGAATTTACTTCCTCACAGAGGAGAAGAACCCTTACAGGAATGTACTGTTTATTATATTCTGCCATATTTAGGTCTATAAATTACTGACTGACTTTTCTCTCTCCCCCTTCCTCCCTAAAATTACCTTCTTTTAATCCTGAGTACAGTTTGGTTCTTGAATTGTTGACTCCCACAATATGTTTTCATGTTTATAATAGATATGCTTGTCAGAGAGCTGCCCCTTTCAAAACAGAAAACACTGAGGCTATCAGCAAATCCTTTCACTGTCTTCATGAAGACGCTTCTTTAATCCTCCTCATTGCTTAGATATATCCACCTGGGACCAATTCAGTTGTCAGATGTGCTACTACTCAGAGCCCTTATTACGAGATCATTGTGACTGTTCTGAGCACTCCAAGTGAGCAGCCTGCTCTAGTCTTATATTTCTATGGGGTTACCCTTATGCTACTTGACTGTGTCCAAAGTTGAACTCATTTTGTGGGACTGGTACATAGAAAATAGGGTTACTTTATAAACTGCTGCTGGGATTACCTGCTTAACACTATGCTGGACTAATCATGGTTCCACAAAATTGTTCCACTTTCTCCACACTGTCTGCTGTGTTGAGATTGGACCATTTCCCTACCTTTGTTTCTGACTGTTGAAGCTCCATCTTATTCATGAAGCCTTCTCTGATCCCCAAAGGAGGAAGTGAGCTCTTCTCTTTGGATTTCTCATAATTCTTTGTACCAATCTCTTCTATGTGAATCTAACTTTCAGATTCTATTATTGTTATTTCTAATGTAGTTTTATCCTAGTAGAGTGAACATTCCTTGAGGACAAGAATATATCTGGGGGCAGCTAGGTGGCACAGGGGATAAAACACTGGCCCTGGATTCAGGAGCACCTGAGTTCAAATCCAGCCTCAAACACTTGACACTTACAAGCTGGGTGACCCTGGGCAAGTCACTTAACCCTCACTGCCTCACCAAAAAAAAAAAAAATATATATATATATATATATATATATATATATATATTATTCACCTTGGTACCCCAGTGCCTTGTACATAGTAGGAGTTTCTGAATTATTGAATTAGAGTAAATAAATGTCCTCTACCACTTGTCACTGGCAATCTGGAGTAACCAAATGATTTATTATCTCTAGGGCTTACCTACCATTCAAATGAACATCCATTTGTATGTGATTATTAATCTAATTGTATAAAAATAATTTGTATATAAATATCAAAAATGACATAATTTTCTGGACTGCAGTTATATTTAGTTTGATTTTACATGGAAAGTGTTAAACCTGTTAATAACTTTCTTTCCAAGTCAAATAGTACTTGCTTCATTGTTTTAAAAATGACATAACTAAACAAACTAAAAAAAAACTTTAAAAATGACATAACTAAATAAAAACTTTGCATAGATTAGGAGCTAATTCTAGCTAGAGGACATGTAGCAGTTAGACTTTCTTGAGGGCAGCATCAAAACAGCCAATCAGCTATAACATTTAATCCAATTGATAGGATTGCCTTAGTATTTATTTATGGGAAACAAAAGTCTGAAGTTCTTGGTTCTGATCTTCACTCTGTTGATTCCCCATCCAGCTATTCAGTTTCATGATCATTAACCACAGATAGGCCTGCCTTAAAAGTAAAGACTTAGATTCACTTTTTTTTTTTGAGGTGCAGTGAGGGTTAAGTGACTTGCCCAGGGTCACACAACTAGTAAGTGTCTAGTGTCTGAGGCCAGATTTGAATTTAGGTCCTCCCGAATCCAGGGCCAGTGCTTTATCCACTGTGCTACCTAGCTGCCCTTAGAGTTACTTTTAATCTAATTCATCAGCTCTTATTGTCACTCTAATAATAAAGCCTTTTTTAATTTAAATGACACTTGCTAGTATTACTGTATAGATGATGAAAGGTTGGAAAGGATTGGGCAACAAGGAAACATAGTTTCCTTCCTTCCTTCCTTCCCTCTTTCTTTCTCTGTTTTTATATCTCTCTGTCTGTCTCTCTCAACATTAAACCACAGTGTGGTTCTGAAAAGAACACTGAATTGGGAGGCTGGAGTCCTCAGTTCTACCCAAGTCTGCCACCTTTGGCATACCCCTTTGCCTCTTTGATCATCGGTTTCCTCCATTGTAAAATGAGACAGTTAGCCTCATCTATTCTAATTAGGTGATTCCCCATAGCAGATCCTATACATTAAAGCTAGTCTTTTGATCTTATAGGCTCCTCATGGTTGTGGAGACTTTTAATGCAGCCTGTTTTAAACTCAGCCTCACTGATCTGAAACCTGACCTGTGGCTATTCTGTTTTCAGTGTAACCAAAGTAATATAATTTTAAGGAACCATTAGGGGCCTTTCCAGAATACCCTGTCAATCATATAGAAAACTGAAATGTTATTTGCAGTAGTTTTGCAATGTGGACTAACAGTCCCCAAGAAACTAAACTTATATCATGATATGTTTGACCTTTTAAACCTTAAGACAGTTCTGAAATATGGATCCCTAGGTGAAATGCTACTACTTGCATTACCACCTGAATCCTTATCTGCCTACATGATATATTCGATTCACTTTAATAATATTTAATATTTAGTAGTATGTGTCAGGTACTATGTTAAGCTCTGGAAATACAAATTAAAAAAAAAAGAAAGACACTCCCTGCCCTCAAAGAGCTCACAGTCTAATGTGGGAAGACAACACACAAAAGGAAGGTGGAAAGGGGAGTGGGGGATGGGAATACGAGGGAGTACCCTGCATGGGGGGCATTTTTTTTCTTGGTGTTGAGACCAAGCGTTTCACATGGGAAGTGGAGTGAACTGAAAGTTCTATTCTTGCCTTTTATAAAAGAAAGCTTTGGGAGAAGTTTGATACTCCTCACTTCCTTGTTTTAGCCTTTATTTCTCCAATCAGCAATTGGGGAATGTTGTATTTGGAGGGCAAAAAGCAGATAGTGGAGAGAGACAATATGCCCCTTCCTCATCAGAAAGTAGCCTATAGGCAGAAGCCTTTTAATATCTCTTGATGTCAAGTGATATCCATATTTGCTATTGTTGACAATACCTCTTCAGAGAAACAAAATTGGTAGTACTTGATGTTTCTTTTGATGGCTCTAATATATTATCCAATTTTCTTACTTATTCTCATCTTCTTATATTATATAGGAAAAGTTAGCATTTCTTCTTGCTAGGGCTAGTACTTCTACTTGTGCCCTTTGCTTATTGCTCCTTTTACCTCTGTCTGGATCTTGCTTTATCTATCATTTCACTTCTTTCTCCTGAACTTTCAATTTCTCCTTTTCCAAACATGATGTGCCATCCACTCTCCTAAAACCAGCCCTTCTCTTTGGCCTCACCATCTGTTCAAGCTACCATTTCGTCTCTCCTCTACCAATCTTTTACAAAACATAGTCTTAAATTCCTTGTCTCTAGTACTCTAATGGGGAAGCCAGATGGCACAGTGGATAAGGTACTGGTTTTTGGAATCAGGAAGACTCCTCTTTATGCATTTAAATCTAGCCTGAGACACTTACTATCTGTGTGACTTTGAGCAAGTCACTTAACTCTGTTTGTCTCAGTTTGCTCATCTGTAAAATGAGCTGGAGAAAGAAATGGCAACCACTCCAGTATTTTTGCCAAGAAAACTTCACGGGGTCATGGATAGTTGGACTCAACTGCACAACAACAACAAGTACACTAATACCCTTCAACCCCTCACAATCTCATCTGTCCTCTGTTCTACTGAAGTTATTTTCCTTATTTTTAAAACTAGGGAGTTCAGCTCTTTCAGTTATAAATTTTTGGTTTCAGTAGTAAGTCATTCATAACTTCCTGGTTCACAGATCCAATCAATGGCCTTTTCTTAGTCCATCATCCTCCTTAATCTATCTTTGGTGTTTGAAACTATTGACACCAGTCTTGTTGGGTACTGACTCAGATCCGCAAAATTTCATTCTCTTGCTTCTTCAGGCCCTTTTCTGTCTCATCCTTTGACTTTTCCTCATCTTCTCCCCTAAATTGAGTGTTAACAAACCTTCTGTTTTTTAACCCCCTTCTTTTTTTCTCTCTACAATCTTTCCTCTGGTGTCTTCATATATGTTCACAGCTTCAGCTATTACTTTTGTTAACATTATTCTCAAATATAGATCTACAGCCCTGATCTCTTCCCTGATATTCAGGCTTAAAAACCCATTTATGGCAGGATAATTTTGCCTAATCATAATAATAACATATTTCTATAGAGATTTAAGGTTTACACAGTGATTTCCTTGCAATAACCCTATAAGAGAGGCAATGCTAATATTATTATCCCAATGTATAGATGTGAAAACTGAGGCTATAGAGATTTTGTTAGTGGATGAGTTGGTAATTGAACTTAGGTTTCCTGATTTCTAGTTTAGCACTTCAGTCACTATGCCACACTTCCACCAGAATTCTGATAATAAGCTTGACATAATTTTTGTTTTGTTTTGTTTTGTTTTCTAAGACTGTCTTCCATACCTCTGAGGAAAAAATGAAGGAAAATGGAAGGAAAGAAAGAAGGAAAATGGAAGGAAGCGAGGGAGGAAGGGAAGGAGGGAGGAAATAAGCATTTATTTAGTGCCTACAATGTGGCAAGCATTGTACTAAGTGCTTTACAAATATTATCTCATTGGCTCTTCACAACAATTCTAGGAAGCAGGTGCTGTTCTTATCCCCATTTTTCATGGGAGGAAATTGGGGTAAACAGAGGTTAAGTGACTTGCTCAGAGTCATATAGCTAATAAGTGTCTGAGACCAGATTTGAACTCAGGCCCAGTGCTCTATCCACTGTACCTCCTAGCTTACTCGAGGAAGCTCTTCCCTCTCTGGGGTAAGCTGGGTAGCCTTATTTCCATTCTAACATATTTAAACTTGAAATATAGTGATGACTTTTCCTAGCTACCGTAAGAAAATAATGTGTTGGTTCTTGAGTCCATTGACAATCAGGAGAAATTTTTGCTATCCTCAATAAAGAGAATTGAACTTCTAGAAAGTGATCCTAGAAAAGCAAATCAAGTAGAAGTTTTAGATCAACTAGATTTCAAAAGAAGCTGCCTGTGAGTATCTTTACCAAAAAAAGAAAAAAAAAGCTGGCTAAAAATAGTACTCTGTCCTTTGCTTTATTTTAAGTCTAATATATTGCAAAGATAGCAGTGTAAAGGGGATGATTTTTAACAACTTGAATGAAGACTGGCTTCATGGGAAGAGTGGCATTATTTGAGACCTTCCATGTTATTGGGTTTTACATTTAATCGTTCATCAGCATAGTGCAAAAAGCACAGGATGTGGAGTAGCAGAGGCATCCAAATCCCTCAGGCCACAAGGAAAGACTCCCAAGTGTGGCCAAAACAGATTGAAATGTAATTGGGAAATGTTTAACAAAATAAATAAAATAAAATACAACATAGGTAATACCAATTTGTGGTTTTCTAAGTCAATAGATGGCATGTAGGGATGTTTCTATTTGAGTTTGACACCTCCATTTCTCACTAAAGGACTTGAGTTTGAATCCTGGCCCTGGAACTGGGCAAGTAATGACTTCTTTGCTACTCACTCTCATCACCTATAAAATGAAAGATTTAGAGATGATTTCTCAGGCCCCCACCAGCTAGAAGTAATTGATCTAATGATCATTATTATTAACATCGCCAGAAACTAATACCACCATTTCCCCTTTTTTGTGAGCTTTCATTTTTGTTTAACAAGTTTTTCCCCATCAATTTTCTTTTTTTCTTTAAAAAATATTGATGTTGAAAATAAACATTTTGAATTTTAGACCATGAAATGAAAATGTAGTAATTAAAACACTACTTTCTGTACCATTGTTTTGGATTTCCTTCAAGTTCATTATGCACATAGATGGATTATATGCAGTGTATGATAAAGTTGATTGATTGAGTTGCATGCTAGAATCTGAAAGGTCATATTTTCACCCACTTCCATTGAAATTAGATAGATACACAATTTAAGTGATTTCAGTCAAACCATGATGAAATATAGAAACTGTTACCTTTGACATATTAATAAAGGTAAAAGGTTATGATTTTTCCTTTTTTCACATAAATTCATCACATTCCAATAAAGTTTATTATTTTTTAAACTCAGAAGAGGAAATACTAATAAATACATCAAAATGAAAATTGTTATTTCTCAGTGAAAATGACAAAGGATGCTTTTATTTAGATGATTAAGGGGAATGCATGTGAAAATGAGTCTACTTTTTAAAATAGATATTGATTAGATGATTAAGAACTGATGAAAAATTCCTGTAGAGCTGGCAAATATCTAGAAAATCATACACAGTAGTGACCTAATGGGCCATACAATGCAGGGTTCATCCTTAGTAAAAAAAGAGATGAAATTTATGTCTGTTAATTGTGTTCTCAAGAACTTCTCCAGTCTCACCCACATTGGCTGGCATGTCTCCCCCTATTTTGTCACCCAATCTTTCCCCAAATCCTTTCCCATGTAGCTGCCCTAGTTGCTTCATTACTTCGGTCCTGCATTTCCTTGTCTGACATTTTTACACTATCCTTCAGCTTCTTGCATCCCATGTATTTGAACTCAGGAAGCTGAGTTGTCCTGACTCTAGGCCTGGCACTCTATTCATTGTACCATCTAGTGCATGTAGGCAAATGCCCTGCAACTTATTAGTCTTAGAGAGTTGGCTAGGACACCTGGGAGAGTAGTGTCACACATGGGATTTAATTCAGGTCTTCCTCACTTCCAAGACTAGCTTGATGTCTTAACTGCCATGCTGACTCAGCTAAACTCTCTCTCTCTCCCTCTCTCCCTCTCTCTCTCTCTCTCCCTCTCTCCCTCTCCCTCTCTCTCTCTCTCTCTCTCTCTCTCTCTCTCTCTGTCTCTCTCCCCCTCTCTCATGATGCACATATACCTCAGATAGATTGGCCCACAAGTATTATGTTTTCCCGGTGAATGTGTCCTGCCTGACTTCTCATGTTCCACTTACCCAATATCATTCTTTTGTCTGTTGTATTATAAAAGTTCATCTAAAGGCCAATGTTGGCATTTCTGACTCTTCTTTTAACTCTTCATTATGCCAGGACTCAATTTCTTTACCTGTAACATGGGGGAGGATGGGGTTATGGACTAGTTGATCTCTCAGGTCTGTTCCCATGAGAAATCACCCACTGAAATTTTGGGTGTTTGCCTTAGTAGGTAAATCGTTGTTTGGGATGGATAACTGTCAGCCTGACATTTGTTATTATAGCTTTGTCATTTTCAACCTGCCGTTTATGAAATTCACTTTTGTATATTGCCCAGAGGCTTTTTGTTAAATCAGTGGTTGCATTTTAAAGTATAAAGTGAAATAAATTAAATGCCACAATTCACATTGTATAATTTTTAAGACTTCAGGGAAGCTGGGCATGTCAAGGTCAGGCTTTTTCCTAGGGTAGTAAGAAGACTAGAGAAGAGATAATGCTTCCAGTTCATAGTACTTACTATATATTTTATAGTGTGAATTTTACAACATAAATGCATACATGATAGTTATCAAATATCTGCACCAGAAAAAACTCAATATTTAATGCAACTGGAGTATTAATGTTAGCTTTTAAGGAAACTGAATTATGGGAGAGACATTCATCCCTCATTCGTCATTCTGTGTCATCTCATTGAAATCTAAAGAAAAGAATTTAGAATGGGGAGGAGCTATTTTGCATGACTTGGAGGATTTTATAGAAACTACAAATGCTCATGAAATTTCAACCATGAAATTAAGCTTTTTTTTTTCTTTACACCTTTATAATCCAGGCTAACGTATTTCTTCAATAAACCAAAATGGGATATATTGGCATAATCTTCTTGGGGCATATGGTATTAACAAAATACTTTTTAAAGTCTTTATTCAACTATACAATTACATTGATTTACATTAATATTATTTATTTAGATACCCCTAACTACATAACAAAGTCTCTTTTCTTTTCTTTTTGTTTTATTTTGTTTTGTTTTTGCAGGGCAATGAGGGTTAAGATACTTGCCCAGGGTCACACAACTAGTGTAAAGTGTCTGAGGCTGGATTTGAACTCAGGTCCTCCTGAATGCAAGGCCAGTGCTTTATCCACTGCACCACCTAGCTGCCCCCCTAGATAGCAAACTCTCAAAACTATATTGCATACTACTTGAGAACAAGGGACTATGGCAGAGAGTGCCTTTCTATTCCCCACAGTACGTAGCTCAGTGCTAACAGAGGAGAAGAAAGATTTAATAAATTATTATTGAAACAAATTTAAGTAAAAAAAGATTGTGATTCAGGAATTCTTAGTTTTTTAATAATCATATCAGAAGGAACTGAGGCAAGGGAGTAAAATCCCAACCAAGGAAAAGTAGCAGCTATGACAATTAAAAAAACAAAACAAAACAAAACACACAGATTATCTAATTCCAGATTAGCCTTCTTTCCAAGTCTTTCTAGTTCCAAATTCTTTAGATCATCAAGTTGGATATTTGTTATGTAAAAAAAGGAGAAACTTAGACAAACACCAACATTCCTTTGCCACTACCTTTCCTATACATTTCAAAGCTGGAGATCAACAGTAATGAAGAACCATTTCATTTCATCCAGATTTTTTTCCCAATGACAAGCATTTATTCATCCTTTCTATAAGAATTTATGCATTTCCCACTATGTTCTGGTGTGTCCTGGACCACTTTGACATTATAGAACTCTTCTCCAAAGAGAGGTTTTAAATGCATAAAATAACATTCGTAAGTCTACGAAGGAAATCATTCACATTGAAATACAATTACCAAAATATTTTTATAAGAAGTTCACACAGGTCTAGGGGATGTGTGTGTGTGTGTGTATATGTGTGTGTGTATATATATATGTGTGTGTGTGTATATATATGTGTGTGTGTGTGTTTGTGTGTGTGTGTGTATATATATATATATATATATATATATATATATATATTTAAACCCTGAAAACATGATTGATTATTCTATTTCCCTTGACATTGCTTTCTGGGAGCTGCTAAAATTGGGTTATCCCATACAACAGAGGATTACTCATTGCTAGTGTAGAATGGCATTAGAATTTCACCTAGGATGCATATATCTTTTTGAATGCATTTTCAATTAAAATACGGAGCTTCTTTCCTATCGGGAACAACAACAATAATAACAAGAATCAAAACTAAGCCATGAAGATATAAATTCAGGTCCTCACTGCCTCTTGTCTTCCCAGTATTTGAACCCTTTCCATCTTCTATTTAGTTTGGAGGCTTTTGCATAACAGATACTGGTTCAAATGATAACATCAGTTTCATAGGTCAGGAAGGCACTCCAACTGAGTCTTTCATGAATTTCTAAGATGTCTTCTCTGTGTTCAGTATTTTGTAAATAAAAGTAATAATGTAGTAACACATAATTATATAAGATTATCCAGTCTTTGAGGTTGGAGAAGCCTTTGTTCTTGTGGTTACTTGTTGTTCCTGGTGCCTTCATTGCTGTGTAATTGACTTGTTCTTTGATGTCCCCTTGCCTCCAATTGCTTTGTTTCTCCTTTTGTCAAGACATCATTTTTTTTTTTGGTTCAGAGATCTATCATCTCTTCTTCAGAGGTACCTGGATTAAATTAAAATTATCTAGCTTTTGTTCATCACCCATGTGCCCAGCATAGTGCTAGATGCTATGAGTAACACAAAAGAAGGATCAGTTGTTCTCTCTGCCCTTGAAGAGAATTCAAAAATTGAGATAAATTCCAGGGTTTTTTTTTTTAACCTTATTTCTGACCATGCCCTGAAATTTTCTATCCAGTTGAAAGTCACTTTATTTAGAGATCTTTGATTTCATCTTTGATGACAATTTCCCAAAGTAGGATATGTGTGTGTGTGTGTGTGTGTAATATGCTCATTTGCATATATTTATTTTAACTAAAGGTAATTCTAGAAGAAATCCACCAAATTGGTGATTTAGAATCACAGAATCTCCTTACAGAAAATACCCAGAGAAATAATTTACTCCATCTACTTCTTGAATATTTCCTTGTTGTTCAGTCATGCCCCACACTTTGTGACCCCATGGACCCTACTGTCCAGGAGGTTTTCTTGGCAAAGATACTAGAGTGTATGCCACTTCCCTCTATAACATTCCCAAGAAGTATCTATTTGTTGTTTAATGGAAGAACTTTAATGAAAGAAAACTCATCTCTTCCTGAGGCAGCCCATTCTACTTGGACTCAGTTCTAATTTACAATGAAATTCTTCCCTACATAAAGTAGAAACAAAATCTCCTCCCTGTATCTTCAGAAATTGATCCTGGTTCTTTCCTCTGAATCAGAAAAAAAAATCAAATCCCTATTCCACCTTGACAGTCCTTCAAATATTCAAAGACACCAGTGACAGGCTCCTTATGTAGCCTCTACTCCAGACTGAACAAAGTGATTCAGAAAAGGCATGGTTTGGGGTGCCCTGATCCTCTGCAGGAGCCCCATATTGTCAAATTGGGACTAGAACTGAATATAAGTGTCCCAAATGTAGTCTGGCCAAAGAAAAGTACAGCTGGGTTATAAAAGACATCTTTCTGAACATTATCCTTAATGAATCCAGTTAGATTGTTTTGAATGCCACATCCTGCAATTTATCACCTTCTTTTGAGTATGCAATATACTAAATCTGCCAGGTCCTTTTTTACATGAGCTTCTAACTAGCTCACCCCTCTCCTTGAGTGGTAGGGCTGACTTTTAGAACCTGAATGCCTTTAACCCTATTAATATGAAATTACATTTTTCTAGGTTAAGCCCATTGTTTAAGACTGGAAAGATGCTTCTGGACTCTTGTTCCCTCTCCTGGTGTATTAGTTATCACTCCCAGTCAAGGGCAATATTCAAATTTCATGTTCATGCCAACTCTACTTTCATATAAAGAATTGATACAACTGATGAAAAGAAGAGGGTCAAGGATAGAGCCCTAGGGCAAGCTCTCAGTTCAATTCAATTTAAGGAACATTTACTAAGTGTTTGTTAGATGTAAAACACTCTGCCAGAGATCTCCTTCATGTCTGGCGTTGATCTCTTATGCACTACTCATTGGACTTAGTTGTTCATCCACTTCAGAATCTACCAGATTGAACCACCGTCCTGATTGAACCATCAAACCATCATTTGATCTTGTCCATCAGGACAAGAGGGTGATGTTGCCAAGTATAGTCTAGGGACCCTTTCAAAAAAGGAAGTGCAAATAATGTGGCATGACTTCTTTTTAATGAACCCAGCTGGCCCATGACCAGCACTACTTTTTTTTTTCTAAGAGCTGCCAATCAACTTCTTTAATAATCTATTCTAAAATTTTACTGGAAATTGCCATCAACCTTACCTGTCTTCAGTCACAGAATTAACTTTTCCCTCATGAGACACCTCTCTTGTTCTGTACTATTCCTCAGAGATCAGCAATAGGAGTTCAGGAATTAAAACATCAATTTCTTTCAGTACTGTGGGATATAATTCATCCAGACCTGTTGTCTAGAAATTATCGATGAAGTCTCTTATTATATCACTCCTTATGTTGTATTTCATCCTATCTGTTTTTTTCTGTCCTTTCAATCTGAAGGTGTTTCACCTTGATAGATCAAAGAAAAACAAAAAGACAATTGAGTAATTATTTATGTATATGTCTGTGTGTGTTTGTAACTAGTCCCAAAAAGCAGCAAGTGATTCACAAAGACCTGGCTTTAAAAAAAATACATAAAATAACAACAACAACAACAACAATAATAACAAAACAAACCAAAGACCTAGCTATAAAACCAGGAAGACCTTGGTTCAAGTTCTCTTCTGACATACTTACTTGGCTATGTAGCCCTGGCCAAGTCACTTAACTTGTCATCACTCTAGACAACTCTATAAGATTATAAGATACAGAGAGGAAATTGACTTGCATTGTTAGAGAGTATTTCCTGATATAAGGAATTCCCTCCCTTAATGAAAATAGATATCCAGCCCCTCCCTATCCCTAAAACTTATCCCTATCCCTGTCATAATACCATAATAACAACTAATGAGGCATGCTATTTCATTTAAACTTCACAATAACCTTGTGAGGTAAATAATATGGGTATTATATTCCCATTTTATTGATGAGAAAAATGAGGCTCAGTGAGTGTAAATGTCTGACTTGCCCAAGGATACATAGCTAGTAAGTGTCAGAGGTGGAATGTGAATTTAAGGGTTTTTAATTCTATGTAGGATATTTTATCTACCACACTATATACCTCCCATCCGCATCCTCATAGAGTATACACGGCTGTCTCTTGTTCTTTTTGCCCCCAGTATAGCTTTTAAAAAATAATACTTATCACCCTTAATAAATTTTGCATCTGTCTGTTAATTTTGCATGCTATCTCCATGACATCCTTCTTTACAATATAGTGTCTCTCATTTCTATTCTCAATTCTGTGTATTCACTTCAACTTGTCCTTTAAATGTCCACAGCAGTGTGACTATATGCAGGGACTATTTTTACCTTTCTTTGCATCTCCTGTGCTTAGCTCAGTGCCTGGAACATTCAATCATTTTTCAGTCATGTCTGATTCTTCTTGATCCCATTTGGGGTTTTCTTGGCAAAGATAACTAAAATGGTTTTGCCATTTCCTTCTCCAGCTCATTTTACAGATGAGGATAGTGATGCAAACAGGGTTAAGTGACTTGCCCAGGGTCTGAACTTGTGAAGATGAGTCTTCCTGACTGCAGGCTCAGAACTCTATCTACTGTGCCATGTAGCTTCTCTGTGTGGCCCACAGTAGGTGCTTAATTCATGCTTCTTGACTAGACGACTTAAGTTGGGCAAATTATTTAAGAAGGGAAGGAAAGAAATAAGCAATTATAAAAGGCCTACTATGGGCCAAACTTTATGAAGGCACTTTACAAATAACCCATGAAACTCTCTGAGTCTTGGTTTTCTCATATGAAAAATGGGACTGATAAGACTGGTGGATTGAGCGCTGGACCCTGAATCAAAAAAGCCTCTCCTATACACTCACTTGCTATGTCACTCTGGGCAACTCACCTTGTCTTAGCCTTAGTTCCCTTATCTGTTAAATAGAAATGATACTAGCACCTACATTGTTGTTAGGATCAAATGAGAGAATGCAGACATGGTGCTTTGTAAATTTAAGAGAGACATATAAATATCAGATTAAATAATAATAGAATTATTATTATTATCATTAATTTAGCATTTAATAATAGAACATTTGCATAGCATTTACTGTCTTGGAGGCACCACGCTAAGTGCTTTACAAATATCATCTTAGAAATTATTACTATTGTTTTTTACCTCACAGAGTTATTATGATAAAAAAAGAATTTGTAAATCACCTTATAGATGTGAGATTATTACATTGTCAGAATAGAATTTTGATGTTTTGAGCTTTACACTTTTCTCAAACTAACTTCTCTTTTAAACCCAAGCCATGGAATCCTTGCTTATCTTTTTTTCTGTTTAGAGCTATGTTTCACTGTCATTACGTATTCCTTTGGAGTGGTCACTTACTGCCAGATTTTTTTTTCTTTTTCTTTTTCTTTCTGAGATTTTCTTGAAGCTCTGGGGACATTCTGGTCCATTTCTAAATCGCCTACTCTTTGAATCATCCTGCTAATTTCACAGGAAGAACTGCAGAAAATTAGGAGATTTTGTGTTCTCGAATTGAAAGAGACTAAAAGCAAATGTATTTCTCTAAATTGTTATACAGCATCATATGCAAAATGTATTTTGGAGGATAATCATAAGGCTCTGAAAGTTACATTTTCTTCACATAATCATGCTTTACTTTAACAAAGTAAGTATCTCCATAGGTTATGATTTTTCCCCAATGCCATTTAACTTTTCTGCCCTGAATGATAGCACAGTTGCCTTTAATTAAAAGCAGGAACATAGAAAAATGCAGTGCAATCTGTGAAGTGGGTATCTTCTATGACACAGCTGGAAATTATAGGAAGGAAAAAAAAAACCTCTCCATTTAACATAAAGTTATACCCAGGCTTGTGGGTTATAAAGATTAGACAATATGAAATAAGATCAATGTTCAGGAATTATAGAGGTGGTAGATTTCAATTTTGCCTAAAGAAGAACTGAATAACAATTAGAGGTATATGACAGTGGAATGACTTCTGAGATACTAAATCCTTCATTCCTGGACATGTTTGAATAGACTTTAGATGTCTACTCATTGGAAATATTATAGAGTTTGCTTAAAGTAGTATGTTATATTAGATCTACCCTGACTTTCCTTCTAAATCCCAGATTTTTCATTCTCTATTTCTAAAAAGAAAGTATACATCTTGAACTAAGATGGGTTTTTTCTTGTTATATTTGACAAAGTCAAGATGCTATTGAAAATAACTGTCACATAGAGGTGTGTGAAAAGATAACTAACCCTTCAGTGGTATTTTGGAATGGGTGAGCCTTGCTGTTGTTGTTGTTGTCGTTGTTGTGTTTCATCCTTCATTTTCAGAAAGAACCAATGGCATCCCACAGGTGATGTCTTGACTTGTGCATGCATTGGACTGAAGTGAGACAGAGCTGCACAAAGTCTTTTCCAGAGTCATGAAAGTTCACCAGCAAGACAAAAGTTAAGATGGTTGTTCTTTGTAAGTGAAGGATGGGTTCCAGTGTCCTGCTAATCATTCTGAGGTCTAAAATTTTACCATCTAAGTTTCATTCCTTTGTTTTATGGCTCAATATATACTTGTACGCAAATAGCTCTGGCAGGGGAGATGCTACGACTAATATTTTTTTCCCCTTTTTCCTCAGTGGCAATGAAGCCCCTTGTGAATTTAGATTGCTTTATTGTTTGTATTTTATCACCAGTGCCCAGGACAGTTCCTGCCATTTAGCAGATGTTTAATAAATACATGATTATTATTTGATTGAGTAATTGAAAGAATAGAGAGAAGATTTTGATAGGAACTTAGGGGATCTAGTGGTAGGTCATTGAGAACTGGATGGGAAGGAAGAGAGGAAAAGGTACTTTCAATGAGAGAAAAAGGCAGAATGGGATACCCATTTCCTTATTAGTTCTAAGATCTAGTAAAAACTCCTGTGTTTGACATTCATAAGCTGGTGCCTTCTTGTCTCTCTAGACTTCTAACCTTTTTACCCCCCCCAACAAGCACTCTACTTGCTTGGTAAATAGTAAGCACTTAATAAATGCTTCAGTGCTGTCTAGGGTGAGCCCTGATCCAAAGTGTTATTTTACATTCCTTTTGTAGCATAAAATCATTTCAGAGAGCAGAGATGAGTTGCATGGGAGGTGGGGACTTGAGTCTAAGATCAATTACTTGGTTCTTTCCCAAAGGATCACAGTTTAGAAACAGCTTTGGGTCTTTTGTGTAATAATATAGTGGCCTTAGCCTATTAGACATATCACAAAACTATCACATATAATTTGGCAGACAGCCATATCATTGACAGCTTTTTGTTAAGAGGAGCCATTCTACTATACTAGCCTGGGTAGTGAATTCCTTCTTAAGAGAGAGGAGCAGATTGGGATAACGATCATTAGGAAGGTACCCTGGGAAGCTTTTACTTACCATATACAGCACACCTGGGAAAAGGATGATCTGAGAACCGTCTTTTTTCCAGCAGTGCTAGTAACTTACTGCTTTGGAGCACAAATATTTATTCAAAAATATCTGATTAAAAAAATGTCATACATTGTTTGATGGTTTAGCCATCTGTTTTCACATTTACCAGAGTATCATTAGCATAATTAAATTAGCACTTTTCTATCTCACCTTTCTCCATACTAGCAAGTACTCTAACTAATATATCAATTTTTAAGTGGAAATATTTTTGACAAGGTATTTGTAAGATTAAATCAATGATGTTCCTTGTTAATTTAGTATGTATAAGAGGATAGACCTATTAGTGGTCTTAGATGGCTTTTGCAAAGAGAAAGCAGTGAGAAAGAACTAAAATTCTGCGTTGTGGTGACTGTTACTTCAATTCCAAAGATGCTAGAGAAATTAAATGGAAGTCAAATTTTATTTTTTCTAAACTAAGTTAAAAGATTTTGAGTTTTTCAAAATGAAGAGGTTGTTGAAGAAAGACAAGATGAAGCTTTCAGGTATTCAGGAAATTTCAATAGGGTTGGCATGATTAACTTTTTTTTTTTAAATCAAAAGTACCCAAACTAGGAAATTATGTCTCCAGTACTCATGTTCTCCCTACACTACAGAGTTAACAATATGCATTGAAAAGGCCTCATGATGTTGTAGAAAAAAAAAAACACCATCATTTCAGAACATATATTTCTCATAACTACGAGTAGGTAATGTATTCTTTTCTTAAAATTTTATTTATTTTTTCTTAAGAAAGTTTTTAATATTCCCAATTACTTGCAAAAACAAATTTTAACATTTTAAAAATAATTTTTCAGTTCCAAAAATCCTCCCCACTTCCTTGAGGAGGTAAGCGCTTTGATATAGATTATACATGTGCAGTCATGCAAAACATATTTCCATATTAGCTATGTTGCAAAAGAGAACATGGATGGAAAAAAAAAGAAAATAAAGTTTAAAAATATAATTTGATCTGCTTTAGCTTTTCATCAGTTCTTTCTCTGGAGGTAGATAGCATTTTTTCATAATAAATCCTTCAGAATTATTTTGTATCCCTGTACTGATCAGAAGAGCTGTCATTCACAGCTGATCATCATATAACATTGCTATTACTCTGTACAATGTTCTCCTTGTTTTCCTCAGTTTACATTGAATCAAGTCATATAAGTCTTCCCAGGTTTTCTGAAAGCGTCATGCTCATCATTTCTTATAGCAAAATAGTATTCCATCACATCATGTACCATACCTTCATCAGCCATTCCCCAATGGATAGATATCCCCTCAATTTCTAATTCTTTGCCACTGCTATACATATTTTTTGTAGGATCTTTTCCTTTAAAAAAATTTCTTTGGCATACATACCTAGTAGTGGTATAATTGGGTCAAAGGGTGTGCAAAGTTGTATAGCCCTTTGGGCATAGTTCCAAATTGCTTTAGGAGATGCAATCTTAATCAAAGAAGAGAGAGGCAATTATAATAGATAACTGATTATAGTACTTAAAACTGAAAAGTTTCTGAACAGACAAAATTAATGCATCTAGTATAAGAAAAGAAGTTGTTGAAAGGGAAGAAAATAATTGTATTATATTTCCCTGTTTTTGTTCTCTGATCTGTTTGGTATTTAAAATATATGAAATAAACACATATGTATGTGTATACATGTGTATGTACATGCATGTATGCATGTAAGTGTATGACTAATAGCATTCCCCAATGGATAGTTTAAGGATATGAAGACAAACAGTTCCAAAAGGAATTGCAAAGTATTCACAACCACATAAAAATGCTTCAAATCATTTATTAGTGATTAAGAGAAATTAAAATAAAAACAACCCTGTACCTCATACCCTGCAAATTGGCAAAAATGTCAAAAAATTCAACAGTAATTTTTAGAAAGGTTGTTGAAGGAGAGACACACTAATATATTGGTGGTGGAGCTGAGGAAAGGAGAGGAGAGGAGAGGAGAGGAGAGGAGAGGAGAGCAGAGGAGAGGAGAGGAGAGGAGAGGAGAGGAGAGGAGAGGAGAGGAGAGGAGAGGAGAGGAGAGGAGAGGAGAGGAGAGGAGAGGAGAGGAGAGGAGAGGAGAGGAGAGGAAAGGAAAGGAAAGGAAAGGAAAGGAAAGGAAAGGAAAGGAAAGGAAAGGAAAGGAAAGGAAAGGAAAGGAAAGGAAAGGAAAGGAAAGGAAAGGAAAGGAAAGGAAAGGAAAGGAAAGGAAAAAAGAAGAAATAATATGTGTAGAGAATATAAAGAACCATGGAAAGACCTAAGATCTATATGAAATGATGCAGAGTGAAGTTTAGTAGAGGCAAGAAAAGAATATACACAGTAACTACAACAATATAAATAGAAAGAAATACATACCAAAATATGTGTGTGTGTGTGTGTTTAAAACAGCATTATAAAGTATAAGGAGGACTCAAATGATGAGCCCTAAGACACATCCAAACTACACCATCATGGAGGTGGGAAGTCCACATGTATTACACATTGCAGGTGGTTTTCAGACTTTTAAAAAACAATTGCACTGATTTTTTTCTCTCTCTCTGAAAAGTGCTATTTGTCATATGGCATGGCCTTCTGAGAGTGGGAGGGCAAAAGAAACTTGAAATAACTAAAATGATATAAAAAATTAAGAAGCATTAATTTCTTAAAAAGAAAGAACATTATTTTATAGAGAATAAACCTCTGTTTCAGAGAGTCAAGTTCATATACATACTAGATAGCAAAGCTGGAATTTGAATTCAGACCCTGTAACTCCACTCTGCTACCTTTCTCATTATATCATGTTACTTCTATCTAGAATTCAAATAAACATGTATTTATTAGGTGCAGAACATTACGCTAAGTGCTGATGAACGATAAGATGTGGATAAGCTATGAATCCTGATTCCATAAAGTATACAGTTTAGTATGCATACTTAACCAATGTGCAAGTATTTAGTAAATGTATAAAATGAACCAAACACTGTTCTGGATACTCAATTTAAAGACAAAAACAAAATATTCCTGCTTTCCAGGAGCTTATATTCTATTGGTGGAAAGAGAGCAGGAAATGTTTCTATTGTCCCATAACCTGACAGTGTACCAGGACCCTCTTGATCCCTTAATGAATTGATTGATCAGTATACATACATATACATATACATATACATATACATATACATATACATATACATATACATATACATATACATATACATATACATATACATATACATAACATATACATATACACATATATACATATATACACACACATATATGTATACACACATGTATACACACACACAAAGTTGTTACAAAGTCAGTTTGGGAGAGACACTAGCAGATGGAGAGATTAGAAAATGGCTTTTTGGTTGTGGGTTGCAGTTGGAAGAAAGCTAAAGATTCCAACAAGAAGTGAGGGAGGAATGCATTCCAGGCACAGAAGGGGGATAGAATGTCCAGTAGAAGAAGGAATGGGTAACCCCATTTGGTTGGAATATAAACTTCATGAAGATGAGTAATGTGTTATCAGCCTGAAAAGGTCAGCTGGAGCCAAATTGTAATAAATAAATAGAGTCCCAGGATAGGTAACGGACCTGCTATTTCATTTGGCATAGGGAATTGACAGGTGAAGAAACTCCTATTACCAAAGAAGAAAGTTAGCTCCTTCTCTGTAATTTATAGTCTGATAGAATTGCTTTGAACATAGATGTTAACTGACTTGCCTGTGTCAGAATTGGGACTTAGACTACGTCTTCCTAGCTTTGAAGCCATCTCTTCATCATGCCATACTGATTATCTTGACAGACAGATTACACATACATATATACATACATACATACATATGATACATATGTAGCATATGTACATGAATATATATATATATTTATGTGTATATAATACTATATTTTAAATCCACAAGAGGGGTACAAACTGTTTTCCCATTGGTGTGAGGGTCAAGGAATGAAGGGCTAGTTCTGATTTTTTGGGGGGTGGTAAAGGGGTTAAGGAAAGGAAGGATCAGGGAAAGTTTCTGGAGGGCATCACATAAAAACTGTGCTTTACAGGATGGGTAGAAACTTAACAGGCAATATTTGTTTTTGGGTTTTTTTTTGGTTTTTTAGTGAGGCAATTGGGTTTAAGTGACTTGCCCAGGGTCGCACAGCTAGTAAGTGTTAAGTGTCTGAGGCTGGATTTGAACTCAGGTACTCCTGACTCCAGGGCCAGTGCTCTATCCACTGTGCCACCTAGCTGCCCCAACAGGCAATATTTGGAAGGAAGAGAATTCCAAATATAGTTAACAATGAGCCTTTGAAAACTTAGAGGCTGACAAGCAAGGTGGTTTATGAAAAATAAAGTAGTCCATTTAGGCCCGATCATACAGTACATAGCAGTTAGACCATATGAGATATGACTGAAAGGGCAACATGATACTGTGTCATGAAGGGCCATTCAATGGCCCTTCAATTATTCAATTAATTCAATTCAATTATTCACTTAATAATAGGGACATTATTCGATTTTGAACAAAGGAGTTGTGCAAATAAAGTACATTCATTTGGCAGTGGTATAAGTGATGAATTAGAGGAAGGAAAGGAAAGGGTGGCTTTAGGAAGACTGGTTAGAAGTACATCACCATTGTCTATTTGGGTGGTAGCCAAAATTAACTGAACTAGGATCATCTCAGGGGAAACAGAGAAAAGGAGTGATAGAACAGATGTTTCAGAGGTAGAATTAACCAGAAAGATAAGGTTGGTTTGACACATTTTCCATTTAAGGAGATGGTGGGAAAACCAGGTGAAGACTTCTTATAGTTCCTACAGATCTGAAAAGTGGTCAAACTTGGAGACATCAACTGGGGAGTTTGTTTTTAGAGTTAAAGTTACAAATATGAAGTTAATGAAAAGAAACCAAAAGAAAGGGAGTAAACTGAGATAAGAATAAGGCAGATTAATTAATAGGAGAGGCATGAACACATTCACATATCACACAAGAAGTGAGTGAGTGAGAGAGAGAGAGAGAGCCAGAGATGTCGGATCTCTGTATGTGAATATATTCCTTTCTTCAAAATCCTTGCTGCTTCTCTGAATTATATATATAATATATATTAAAGTATATGTCTAAGAAAGGGAACTTCTCTTTAAAGATCCAGGGGTAAGAGCAAAAATGGGAGTCCAGATAATAAAGTACAGCTACAAAAGGAAGCCGACTTGGTTTGGAAAAACCATTACTGTATCAGAATGATGTATCTTCAAGTTCCTTCTGTGAACATACTTTATGAGGCAGGGAGCATGTTTTTTGTGGGTCCCTGCAGCAGATACTGCTCTTTTATTACGCGTTAGCCACTTAAAATCTAGCCCAATTTTAACACTGCTAAAATAGGAGGAAAATTTATTTTAAAGGAAAAGGCTACATTCTTCTAAACTGGAGTCATAATATTAATACTTAAAATGCACAGCAACATGCTGGGAAAATGGGATAGTTATTTAGATATATTATAAAATGTAGCCCACCACTTTGATGTGATTCACTACTATTTCACCAAACCAATTTAACAGTATCCTGTAGAGAGGGAATAGTGCAATTAAAATTAGTAACAGAGATTTTCACATGCATAGATCTAAATCAGGGCTGGGTGATAATGAATTAAGTAATTTTGCCTCCTTGTGAAGTCAAATCAGTATTAAATGCATCTAAGATAGAATTCATATTTAAGGAATCTGCCTATGCATAGTACTCTCTCAATACAAATATTGACAATAGTCTCTGATTTATTTTGCTTTTGCTGTTGTTTTTCCATTAAGTTTTGGTGGTAAGATAGTAAGTAGGAAGTCATTAAAAAAGAAGAAATACAACAATTAATATGATCATTTGGACTTGATACAGTGTTGGTCATATCACCAGAAAATATAAAATCCCCATAGAAGAAAATCAGAGAAACAGAACTATCCATGATGCTGCTAGGTGGTACAGTGGGTAAGAAAGATGGACTGGGAACATTTATTAGTTGTGTGATTTGGGGCAGTCATTTAACCTCTCTCAGTTTGTCTTCTCATCTGAAAATGGGGATAATAAAAGTACCTATTTCCCAGAGTTGCTGTGAGGATTAAATGAGATAATATTCTTGTTTTGTTTTGTTTTGTTTGTTTGTTTTTAAATTTGTTTATGAGATAATATTCTTAAAGCACTTTGGAAAATAAAACACGTAAATGCTAGTTATTATTATCATTATTATATGCATATTCAACTAGATTTCTCATTTTTCAACATCTCATGGCCATGGATGTAAAAACTCTAAAAGCTATTTTTTCAAATTATTAATTCTTAGCCATATGGTGGGGATGTAGAATGAGTCTGTTATCAACATAGACCATGGGGGATGGATGCATTTTTTATGGTGGGATGATCCATCACCTGCCAATCTATATTGAACTTGGATACTCTGTGTGTTGGTGAATTACATCATCACTAAACCTTATGGTCAGATCCTGATCATCATTTTAATATCAGAGAAGAGAAAGGAAGATTGATTTATCAAGCACAAATAAATCCACATGAATCATATCTATTTTTATAACTTGCTTGATTTTTACCGTTTGGTATAAGTAAGTGGTCATCTCTTGAACCTATGCCTTTTTGACATTGAGACTGGTTCCTTATATGTTATACTATTCTGCCTCTCCTTTTAATTAATATACAAGGAATCCCCCAAAGACTTGTGTAGGGATATATGTGCATATTCATTCTATTTGTGTGTATATGTAATGCACATATGCAATTTTTGTGCATGATTAACCTCCACTAAAGCCCTACTTTGATGCCTCATCATGGCAGAAAGTTGACCCTGGGTTCTTTCAGGCTATACCAGGATTGCACAAGTTCTAACATATCCTACCAAACTGGAAACAGAATGGTGCCAAGGATGGCAGAACACACAGAGATCAAATCAAGAAGCCTTTTAAATGATATTACTAGGCCTGGAATTGAGTTAGTACTTTCATATGTGTACCTCATACAGACACTTTGGACAGACAATAACCTGGCCCAGAATCAAACAGGACAAAGAGAACCAGCTAGTCTGTATTTGAGAAATCGTGCCATGCTTTTAATGACCTACAATTTCTCCCTAAAACAAAAGCTTTTTTAACACCAGGGTTCTCCAACTGATGCTATATGGTCACAAAATATGGAATGTTACAGACCCAGGAAGATCAAATTTTCAGGTCACCCAATAGGCAACTGAGAGATACATCTTATTGTCTTCCTTTCTTTGGTCTAGGCCTGTAATTTCATCAGTGTAGTGAACATTCATGGGAGAAACTTCCTCCATAATGCTGATTGCCAACTTTGAACCTTAGAGAGTGTTCTCAGGCACAGAGATACATATGCTACATATGTACAGAGAGAAAACCAACTCATTAGGTGAGTTGGTCCTGGTGTTAGCCAGTACTTATCAGACTCAGGAGTTAAAATTAGGTCTTTTTGACTGAAAAAAAAATGACTCACTGTCCACTACAGTAGACAGTCCTTATATCTATATTCAATCTAATAGGCTGCAGTCAGTTACCAATAAATGATTGCATTCCTACAGCAATTTTAATAGTATCAGTTGGAAAAAGAGGTAAGCAGGTTGACTCATGAGAGTTACAGATAACCAAGAAATTGCCTTGTGTTCCACTGGTACTCAAGGAATGTCAGGAGATCTATAGAGAGGATCTCAACCTATTGGGTAGACTCCATGTGGAATATTTAAGGAAAATATTTAAGGGAAGAGAGGGACAAAGTACTCATATGATAAAAAGGTTGGATGGTATGCAATGTGCACTGTTGGAAGGAAGGCACATACAGATTGAGAACATAAATCCATGAAAGTATTATTGATGGGAAGGAAAGTACAGTTCAACTCAAAGAAAAATAAACTAACATTGGGTAATCTGGCCCAATTGTATCATAGATTTTTAAAACTGTGATCCAAACACACAGAGTTATTTCTCCAAAGTCACAAAGGAGAGAACTGTTATTGGTGTTCTTTTCTACATTGACACACCCTTCATTGTCGTTGAGTCATTTCAGTCATATCTGACTCTTTGTGATCCCATTTGGGGTTTTCTTAGCAAAGATACTAAAGTGGTTTGTTATTTTCATCTCCAGCTCATTTTAAAGATGAGGAAAATGAGGCAAACAGGGGTAAGTGACTTATCTAGTTTCACACAACTAGCAAGTATCTGAGGCTAGATTTGAATTCAGGAAGATGAATATATTTTTCAAGTGCTCTGCAGACATCAAAATACTATATAAATTCAAATTTTTGTTGTTTTTTTTATTATTTCTGACCTTTTACCTCTTGTTTCTTTCAGCCCACCACAATGAACCTAACTTCTTTTCAAAGCCTATTCTATTTCTGATCTTTAAATCCAATTTGAAGAAACAAGGTTCTAGAGATAGAGCAGACAATTTACAAAAATTAAAACAGCTTTCTGAAGCTCAGAAGTACAATTTAAAGCTATTGATGTTATTTTGACCTTTTGTAATTTTTTGCTAAACTTTTTCTTTGCTATTTTTACTCAGTTTATCTGTCCAGTTACCAGGTGGGCCAAAAAGATTCATTTAATATCATCTGTCTGTTTTTCAGATGACTAACCTGAATTTGCTACTTGTCCTGCAATTTTCCATGAGATATCTTTTTCATATGCAGGCTCTTCCTTTCTTTCTTTTTCTTGCCTTCAGTAAAAATCTCTTTAATGTAAAGTAGCAGATGAACTGAAAATGAGTAACCAGCAGCTCCTCATGAGCCTTGGATTCTGTAGTCTTCTTGAATCTCCAGAATATCTGGGGAGATTTACGAAGCCTCAAGCTTACAGTCCTCTGTGATAGGTGCTTTAGAAATTGATGGACTCCCAGAATAACAGATCCTTTCAGTTGCTTGGCTTTGCAAAGTCAGTTAAGTCATCAGTAAGAACACACTTCTTTCCTTTACATCACTATGTTCCTAATCTCTGGTGTCTGAGAGTTGGGATCTAGCTGGCCTCTGAAGCCAATTTACTTCTGTATCTTATTCAGATATGCTACATATGTTTGATTAGAACTGTAAGTCAACAGCAGATACTGTTATTACTCTTGTGTGCTCTACCACAGGCAGAAGATATGAGGACAAAACCCTGAGTTAAGTGCCTTGCTCTGTAGTCTTTGCCTCAGGCAGTCCAATCCAAGAATCATTTCCACCACTTCTTGGTTCCTGCCAGCTACCTCATGCATTTCTCCTCCACTGAAATGCAGTGTTCCAGTCCTGATCATTTCACACCCATTTATATTTTCCATCAAAGAATTACCATAAAGTACAATTGCATTGTGTAAACAGTAATACTTATACCACTCCATTTGCTTGAATGCATTAGACTCCATAAAAATCCCACTTACAATTTAAAAACGGACTTTCTCCTTATTTCCATCTTTTTTGATTGTCATTGTTTGCTCAGTTATAAAGTGGTTTGTTGACACCAAATATTTTAATAATTCCCTTCCAAGGCTTTGTGCCTATGCCTTTGAGATGCTGGTATAGTAATTAAACTGTCTTTTAGTTGAAATGCTAGCAAAGCGTCCAGTTCTCTGCCTGGCAGCTGGTGATGCATTATAGAGACATTGAGCTAATCGATTAAAACCGCAGAGACATGGGAGTTGTCAGACAGCACTGTACTGGGATGAAATTAGTTGGAATTGCATGGTGAAATTAGGGGGAATGCAGCTGATTGCAACCCTTCTGGGAGAATCCTGGGTGAGAGGGACACTGTGCGCTGATCCCTGTGTAATTAGGACAGCCATGTTTTAACAGTATTTCTAAAGTATTAAAATGGACTAGATAAATCAGCAGGGCTGCTTCCAGTGAACTTGGCATCCATCCACTGTGACTGAAATAACATGAAATTTTTCGGCTGCTAGAGAATGTGAAATTGGACTAATTGTCTTTTAACTAGTCTGTCTGACTGTTAGCCTGGAGTGGGGCTGAAAGGAAGATTGGCTTGTGGGTTTTCTGCTGGGGGATGGGAAAAGTTCTACTTGTGACTATTATTTCAGCCCAACTGTGAATGGATAACCCCATCACATTTTCTGACAGCTAGGATTTGTACAGTCATGTCATTAGGTTCACTTCCTAAATATTTAAAAATCCATTTGAACATGTAATGCTTTGCTTCATATGTTTTTTGTTAGCCTCCGATAATGCTCATTTCATTCATTCTTGAGATTTTTTTTCCCAAAAATAAGTGGGGAAGATTTAGGTTGATCCATTGAAACTGCCAGTTCACAGAGCTCTTTTTTCCACAGAGAATCTTTTCTGAATCAAACCACTGTGGCCCTGAGTAAGGAAGGAACCATTCAGAGAAAGGAAGTGAGATTATGTTGTCTCCCTTTGTCTCTCATAGGTCTATTCCATAACCAGTGTTTTAGGAAAGAAAGAGATCAACCACATGGTTATCTTTTCTGACCTTATTTAATTGGCAAGAAGACCCATCTGAGGCAACATGGATGGATAGAACAGTTGAGCAAATCACTTATCGTTCAGTGTATGAGGCAATTTATATAAAATTGTTTTACATTGCTATATGGAGTTAACTCACCAGAAAGTCCCTACACTAAAGAAATAATAGGTTCCAACCAAAAAAGATAAAGAGAAAAGAGAAGACTAAGTCCCAGGGAGGTTCCATGAAGGAAGTCACACATTTAGTGGCATTGGTGAAACAAAAATATAGGTCTTTTGAAGCCTGGTTTAATGTACTCATTCATTACTATGCTATAGTGGCCAACAGATAGTAGGTCTTATCTATACGTTATGGGCCTCTGATTTTGAAATGGAAATTCTATAATCATCATTATAAACAGGCTTTTCATGTTTGGGTGCTCCCTTCCTATTCTTTTTCCTTGGGGGTACTTAGTCAAACTTCCTCAGGAGCTTCTAGAATTACCAAGAGTATATGTTGCTTGGAATTTGAAGTAGATGTATTCAGAATAAATGAACTGGTATTGTCCTTTAAAGAATAGACCCACCCTGACTCTCACATACAAACTGGTATTTTAAGAATTCCTGAAATGGTCTCGGAACTGTTTGAGCCATAGTCAGTTACCTTCAGAGAAAATGAAGTGATTCATAGCCATGCCATTTATTCTCAAGAATATTATAATTTATATAAAATCATAATCATTTGTTCTTATTTTCCCCTATGATTGATTCAGAAATCATGGGATTTCCAGTAATCACCAACATAATTCTGAAACCCTCACATTTTTCTTTTGGTTCCAATTTTTGTCATTGGTTTAGGGAATTCCCAGGAGAAAACAATCCTCTATCAATGCAAATTATGAACCATTCTGTAAAGTGGAGTCCTAAAGAGTTGCCTAGAACCATTGAATGTTTAAATTACTTCCCCAGGCTCATACTGCCTATGTTAGATTCAGGACTTGAACCCAGATCTTTCTGATTTTCCTCTCTTTCTGTGTGTCTCTCTGTGTCTGTCTCTCTGTCTCTCTCTCTTTCTCTCTCTCTTCTACTAACTCTTGTTACACAGTATTTTTCTTCTTGCATTTCTATGGTTTACTTTTCATTTTATTCATGTGTTCTGTTATTGCATTGCATTTACAAATACCTCCCACTGCTACCCCATGAGAAAATCCTTGTAACAAAGTAAACCAATTAAATAAAATTAATCATCTACTAATATCATCTGAAAGTGAATACAACATTCCACATCAAGAGCACCTCCATACTACCTATTTTTAATGAACATATCTTTCATTTCCTCCAACATTTTACCTATTTAAAAAAGAGAGAGAAACAAAATATAGATTTCTTGTCACAAATATGCAAACAAAACAAATTCTGTCATTAATTGTATTCTATGTGGGTATGTATGACTCCTTCCAAACCCTAAGTCTATCCCTTCTCTGTCAGGATATAGAGGGCATGCTTCATCATCTATCCTCTAGAGCCTTGGATATTCATTCATTGCATTGATCATAGTGCTTACAACTTTCAAAGTTGTTTGTCTTTACAATATTATTATTATTATTACAAAAATTGTTCTCCTTGTTCTGCCCATTTCATTCATCATTAGTTTATGAAAGTCTTCAAATTTTTGTTCTTTTAAGGTTGTAGTAAGATATATGTAGTATATATAATTTATAGTACATATATAACTGATATGTTTTATACACACATACACACACACACACACACACACATATATATAGTATAAATTATTATTCTGGTTCTGCTTACTTTACTTTGCATCTGTTGATATGTCTTCCTATGCCTCTTTGAAATTTCCTCATTTCTTACAGTAGAAGAGTATTCCATCATATTCCTGTACCACCCCTTCGTAAGCCATTCCTCCACCAATGGATATTTCTTTAGTTTCTATTTTGTTTGCCACTACAAAAAAGAGCTACTACAAACTTTACATAGAGGACTTTTCCTTATTTCTCTGAGTATAGACCTAGCAGTGGCATAGCTGAGTCAAAGGGCAAACATTGTTAGTAACTATTTGTGAGGAGTAATTCTAAATTGCTTTCCAAAATGGCCATATCTATTCTCACAGTCCTGCCACCATTTCACCATCTGTCATTTTCCTCTGTGTGTGTGTGTGTGTGTGTGTGTGTGTGTGTGTGTGTGATTTTTGCCAGACTTGGGTGATGTGGAATCTTACAATTACTTTAATTTGTACTTCTCTAATTAGTAGTGATTTAGAGCATTTTTTTTCTTCAAGTGGCTATAAATAACCTGTTTGTTCTGGTATTGTTCTTTTTCCTCATGACAGCTGTCTCTTCTGATCCTTAGGCCATTTATCAATGGGGAGTGACTCTTATTCCTATAAATTTGAATCAGTTCCTAATATAGCTTGGAAATTAGATCTTTTTCAGAGAAACTTGATGCAAAGATTTTTTTCCAAGTTCATTGTTTCCTTGTTAATCTTTGCTTTATTGGATTTGTTTGTGCAAAAACTTTTAAATTTTATGTAATCAAATGAGCAATTTTATCTTCAGTGATCCTTTCTATCCCTTGTTAGGTCATTAAGTTTTCTTATATCCATAGGAATAAAATGTATTTCCCCCACCCCCATTTTTCTTTCATTTGTCTACAATGTGACCTTTGGAATGTTTCTTGATCTAAAGTGTTGGCACAAATCTAATTTCTTCCATACTGCTGTCCAATTTCCCCAGCAATTTTTGTCAGATAGTGAGTCCTTATTCCAGTAGCTAAGGTGTTGGTGTTTATCGAATACTGGGCTACTAGATACATTTGCTTCTGTATGTTGTGTACCTAATCTGTTCCACTGATCGATCTCTCTGTTTTTTAACCAGTACCAATTTGTTTTGAGTATTACTGCTTTGCAGTCTAGTTTGAGATTGGGCACTGCTTAAGTCCCCTTCGTTCCTAGTTTCTGATTTAGGAATTCAAGATCTTAAGTTCTCTTTTTCTTTCTACTACAAACTTCTGGGAATGCTAGAATCACAGGCCACCTCAAGAACACTGATAAAATTTAAGAATTTTGCACTTGTAAGAGATCTTAGAGATCTTACCTAACTCCCCTTCTTTGTAGATAAGGAAACTGAAGCCCTGAAATAATGCCCATTATTAGTTATGACTATTTGACATTTCAGTAACAACTAATTTGCAATCTCTCTGGACCTATATTTCCTCATCTGGAAAACAAAACGGATATACCTGATGGTCTTAAAAAGCCTATCCAGTGTATGATGCAGGATTTGAACTCTGGACTTCCTGACAAATCCAGCTCTGTATCTACTATGGCATATTTTTAAGCTGTAGAGAAAAATGTGATTGAAATAAATAGGAAACAATAAGTTTTTTGTGCCCATGTTGAAAATTCTTGTGGACAAAATAGAATTATGTTATTGAAAGAAATGAATGAAGAACAAGAAGCCCAGTACTTGGCACAATGCTTAACACATCAGTAAACAATAAATGCTATTTGATTCATTGTCGACACAGGACGCTAGTGTAGTTTACCTGCTATATTGTTTAGAATGCTTATTACAAAATATCCAAATACAGCTGGGTCCCAATTAGTGTAAATAATGAGTCCAAAAGTGGTCAAATTATTTGAATTGGGCTGGAACCAGTTACTGAATTTCTATAATTTTACCTTCCATAATTATACCTTCAAATAGTACAAATATGAATACATGTGACCACTTAATAGTATGTAGTCTTTTTACATAAATACGACACTATTTTGCTCCCTTCCTCTTTAACTTTTGAAGAAAAGAGAAAGACTTAACTGGAATGAACTAAAAATGGAGGGCAGCAGTAGTTTTTTTGTTGTTGTTGTTCTTCAGTTGTATGTGATTCTTTGTAACCACATTTGGGGTTTTCTTGGCAAAGGTACTGGAGTGGTTTGTCATTTCCTTCTCCAGGTCGTTTTACAGATGAGGAAACTGAAGCAAACAGGGTTAAGTGACTTGTCCAAGGTCGTGCAGCTAGCATTTGAGGTTGGAATTGAATTCAGGTCTTCTTGACTCTAGGCCCAGTGCTGTACCCACTGTACCATCTGACCAGCGTTATGCAGCTTTATTCACTTTATGTTTTTTCTTCAAAATTTCAAGGAGGAAAAGGAATAGGGAAAGAATATGACATCCAGCATTTCTCTTTTGCATTAGAAGCTTTTGCAATGAAAAAAGAACTATATATTTGTGGTCAGAAAACCTGTGTTCAAATCCTGCTTCAAAACTCACTGTGTGAACACAAACAAATTACACAACATCCTTGAGCTCCATTTTTCTCATGTATATAATGATACATATACTACCAACCTCAATGAGTTGTTGATAGGAAAGTGTTTTCTTCCTCTTAAAGCACTATATAAATCTAAGTAATCATTAGAAGAGTCATGTTTTTAAAAACATTTACTATGGTTAACAAGTAAGTATTAGGGAGGTAGCTTGGTGGTGCAGTGGATAAAGCACTGGCCCTGGATTCAGGAGGCCCTGAGTTCAAATCCAGTCTCAGACACTTGACACTTACTAGTTGTGTGACCCTGAGTAAGTCACTTAACCCTCATTGCCCCACCAAAAACAAAACAAAAAACAAGTAAGTGTTAGATAATTTTTAAGAATTAAATGCTTTGAGATCTTTAAGCCTCTCCTAAAGTAACTGAAGAAAGGAAGCCAGTGGGAGAAGTACTGGCTATGGAGGTGATAACCTAGATTCAGATTATTCCTCTGATGCTTACTACCTTTGTGACCCTAGGCAAATTACTTTAACTTTCATGGTCCTCAGTTTTCTCATCTGAAAAGTCAGAGGGCTAGGCTTGATCACATCTAAGATTTCTTCTGAAGTCTTCTGAAATCAGATTTGAACTCCTGACTCAAGGACTGGCATTTTATCTACTGAGCCACCTACCTGCCCCACAACGGTATCTTAAACCATACTTATTCCAAAGAAAGAGTTTCAGGAAGCCTAGAACCATATTTACTGTTAAAAATAATTGGTGGGGCAGCTAGGTGGGACAGTAGATAGAGCACCGGCCCTGGATTCAGGAGGAGCTGAGTTCAAATCAGGCCTCAGACACTTGACACTTACTAGCTGTGTGACCCTGGGCAAGTCCCTTAACCCCAATTGCCTCACCAAAAATAATAATAATAATAATAGTAATAGGTAAGTTTTTTAGAATTGTAAAGGATACTACTAGCAATAATCTTATCATAGGATTAGAGGAGGAAGGATTTAGGGATCATCTTGTATAATGCCCCCATTTTACCTATTAAAGAAGCAAAACCCTGGTGAAGATCAGTGATTGGAACTCAGGTTCTCTGATTCCAAACTCACAAGACTTTCCTCTGCATTATTTAATATTCTAGTCATATTCTTTATCTTTGCAAAAATAAAAACTATTGCACAATAATAGTGGGAACTCCCCAAGCTAATTAATGGAAAAGGAGGAGAATAAATGTTAGGTCTTTTGATTCTCAGTTCAGTGGGCTTCCCATTATACATGGTTATCACGTCTTCCACTCATTCTTCCAGTTTTTTCTTTAGGTGGGGTTTACATATGGCCATCTTTTAGTACTAGGATATCTTTGACTTGACTAGACTTTTTTGTAGAAATTCATATTTCCCAATATGGCCAATGCTTTTTTTTTTTGTTTTTTCTTCTGAGTATTCCATCTCTCAAATAAAAGAAAAATAAATGTCTTTCTTACCTTATATTCCAACATGACTTTGTTCTGAAAAGAGAAAATCCAAATTCTCTGTGCATCTCACCAGGGAAGAAAGCTTTTAAAGATTTCATTGCCAGATAAGGAAGTGTGTCCAAAAGTGCTTTATAGCTGAAGGAATATCAGCTCCCAAAGGTCTACCGGCTTATTCAACCAGGGCAGTTGTCTCTTCATGAGTAGAGAGAAAATAGGCATGAGTGATTGACTGTACCCTACTCCCCTCTGGAATCGATTCATACTGTTATGAACTGTAATAGTTTGAGACTGAGCTCCTGGAAGCTAATTACGTTCCTTGGGTACATCCTGCAATCAAAAGTTAGTTCTTTCTTAATTTTCTGTGTAGCTTTTTTGGGCAATCTTCTTTTCTGGAGTTGGAGGACTTACTTTGAGGGGGGGAAAAAGAAGGAAATTTAGTGGAGATAGACTTCTGGAACTATAGTTGAGACTTCAAAAATCATCTCTTTCTCTTCTGAGGAGATCGACAAAGAGACAAAAGGAAAGCTCTTTGATGCAGAGAAAGTCCAATTTCTCTCAGTAGAGAAATAGCAGTAGTGATTTCTTTAAAATCGAACACAGGATGGGAGTGGACGGTTTCCTGAACAGAGCATAATTCTGAAGATAGATGGAGAGCAATATGAGAAAAAAAATCTAATTTGTAGATAGGATATTTATCTTTAGATAACAAAAGCCTGAGAATGTAATTTATAATTTTAAAAATAGCTGCTCTATGAACACAGGTTAAAAGAAATGAATTTTGCAGTTCTCGAGGAGCTCAGCTCATTCTCCAGCTACATGAAAAATCTTTTGGAAGAACCAAAGCTTCTTGAGAATGCTACTGTGCTACCTTTTTTAAAAAAAAGTAGTGATATCATAGTAGGGAGGCAGTACTATGGAATATAAAAAGCTGTGGCATGAGATATGGACGTGTGGGACCTGACTCTGCCACTTATGGGCAATAGGGCTTTGGTTAAGTCACTTCAGTTTCATGTGTAAAATGGGGATGACTATATGTGTGTGCTTGTATGTGTATACATACACACATGCACACACATATGTATACATATATATGACCTATTTCATAACTTTGTCATGGGGAAAATGTTTTGTAAACTTAAAATGCTATATAAATACTATTATGGATTTCAAGTTCCATTAAGCCAATAGTTTCTAGTGTGATAGTGTAAGTGATATAAAAACAAATGATTAATTTTAAATTTATTTTTATTAATCTTTTGTGTTTGTATCACTTAGATTCTACCTTGAATATCTTTTCCTTCCTCTTATCCCAGAGAACCATCTCTATATAACAAAGATCTTTTTTTTTTTATAAAAGGAAAAAGAGGAAGAAAGGGGGTGGGGGAACAATATATTAAAACCAATAAATATTTTTTAAATTCTGGCATTATATGCAGTGACATTATATATGTCCATAGTGCCACCTCCCTCTGTAAAGGAATAGGGGAATGGGTCCACTTCATATCTCTTCCTTGCGGCTAAGCTTGTTGTAACTTTTTTCCTTTCATTTATATTGCTGTATTCATTGCGTATATTATTTTCCTGGTTCTGCTTACTTTATTTTACATCAGTTCATTTAAATCTTTGCCATATTTCTCTGTAATAATTATGTTCTGGGCTAGCTAGGTGGCGCAGTGCAGCCCTGGATTCAGGAGGAACTGAGTTCAAATCCGGCCTCAGACACTTAACACTTATTAGTTGTGTTACCCTGGGCAAGTCACTTAACCCCAATTGCCTCACCAAAAAAATAATAATAACAATAATTATGTTCCCATCTTCCTTCCTTCCTGCCTTCCTTCCTTCATTTCTTCCTTTCATTTCTTCTTTTTAAGTCTGGGTCTAAAAAAGGAACAATTTTTCCTTTTTTCCGCATTCCAGTCTTTAGTATACTATCTGGCCTATAGTAAGAATTTAATAAAAGCTTATTATTGACTGATGAAAATAGAAAAATTTATGATGACAGTCAAAGGGTTATCACCAGAAATTATAAAAGGATAATCATTAGGGTACCTAGACTTAGTAATCAGTTCAGTTTAGGCAAAGGAGAAGTAGACACTGCAATATATCAGTGCAGACAACAAAAATTTAGCAAATGCCAGGAGGACAAGACCTGTGGATTACAGTTAAGCATCAAAAGTTCACTATCCTTCATGGGCTATGAGATGTCAAATCCCCAATGTACCATTATAGACCTCAAAATATCTTGGAGAACTTAAGCAAAAACCTCCACTGGATCATTATCAAAGTCTAACATGTTGTCCATTTTCAACTGGATGAAACAAACATCTATAAAAACTTAAGAACAACATTTTAATTAAGTTGATCATACAAAATGTGAAGAATTTCTTAGTTGTGTGGAAGAAAAAGCTAATGAAATAGAAACTGAATAGAAAAAGTAATGTGCAAAATGAAGTCAGAGTATGTCATCTTCATCTTGTTTACTCTTGGAGTTATGGAGGAGTCTCTCAATAAGCTTTCTGAAGATGGACTTTATATTTAATGTTTTTATTCAACTACCAAAAATGAACAAACAAAAGAAATCACAGTTATTTAATCCAGTTGTGTAATAGTCCTCATACAATGAAATATATCAGAATACTAGCAGGATAGTGACATGTACCAAGGCTATTTCTCCATAAACACCATAGAAAAAAGATGAGAATTATCCATCAGAAATTGTTTATAAAATGCTTACTACATGCTAGGTTGTGTATTTATGGTGAAAATAATAATAATAATATGTATATTTACTCAAAAAGGCTATTATTATCTATATAGGTCATACCTTAATTATATTCCATAGTTTCCTGCAACAATGCAGATTGCAGCATACCCATGCCTGCCTATCTCTTGCCCATACTCTGCACTAGTTTGACAAAAGGGGTTCATTCACTGACTTGGAGTGTCTTCCTCAGTTCCTTTTGGCATCATAAGGGTACCACTGGAGCACTTTGGCTGTCCACCTATCAGCCTTTGCTACCACCAATCATCCCATAAAATAATAAAAACAATAGTACTGCTGCTATTCTTCTATACATATATATATACATAGGAATATCAATGGATTTGAGATTTATTAATGGTTAACCAGAAAGCCAGATGAAGTGATAAGGACAGATAGAATGAAATAGTTATGTTACCTTCTTTCTCTAGGCCCTCAAAATATTTCCTGAAGTCCGTGAACTTTCAGAGCTAACCTTAGAGTTGGAAGAAACCTAAGATGACATACAATTTGGGCCTTACCTGAATAGCAGTATCCCCAATATCTAATATCCAATATCCCCAACAAGTCGTTATACATCCTTATTTGAATAGTTCTAGTTCTTGGTCTGTCAAATGAGCTAGAGAAGGAAATGGTAAACCACTTTGGTATCTTTGCCAAGAAAACCCCAAATGTCCCCAATTGAGAAATGGTCAAAGGATATGAACAAGCAGTTTTCTGATGAAGAAATCAAAGCTATCTATCATCATATGAAAAAGTGCTCTTAATCACTATTGATTAGAGAAATGCAAATTAAAACAACTCCAAGGTACCACCTGACACCTATCAGATTGGCTAATATGATGAAAAAGGAAAATAATAAATGTTGGGGGAGCTGTGGAAAATTTTGAACACTAATGCATTGTTGGTGGAGCTGTGAACTAATCTAACTATTTTGGAGAGCAATTTGGAACTATGCCCAAAGGGCTATAAGCTGTGCATACTCTTTGACCCAGCAATACCACTATTAGGTCTTTTCTTTAAAGAGATCATAAAGAAGGGGAAAGGACCCGCATGTACAAAAATATTTATAGCCGCTCTTTTTGTGGTGGCAAGGAATTGGAAATTGAGGGGCTGTCCATCAATTGGGGAATGGCTGAACAAGTTGTGGTATATGAATGTAATGGAATACTATTGTGCTGTAAGAAATGATGAAGAGGCAGATTTCAGAGAAACCTGGAAGGACTTGCATGAACTCATGGTGAGTGAGATGAGCAGAACCAGGAGAACATTGTACACAGTATCAACAACATTGTGTGTTGATCAACTGTGATAGACTTGACTCTTTTCAGCACTACAATGGTCCAAGATAGTTCCAAAGGACTCATGATGGAAAATGCTCTCCAAATCCAGAAAAAAAAAAGAACTATGGAATCTAGATGTAAATTGAACCATACTATCTCTATTGTTTTTTGGTTTTTTTGAGGTTTTTCCTTTTTGCTCTGATTCTTCTTGGACAGCATGACTAATGCAGAAATATGTTTAATGTGATTCTACATATATAGCCTATATCAGATTGTTTGCTGTCTTAGGGAGGAGGGAGGGAGGGAGGGGGAAAAATTAAAACTAGAAATCTTATAAAAACAAATGTTGCAAATTATCTCTACATGTAACTGGAAAATAATATAATACTTTTATGGAAAAAAAGTAATATTATACTCAGGAACACTTTTTTGTTAAAAAAAAAAAAGCCATAACAAAATAAAACCCACCCTAACAGAAAAAAAGGAAAGGAAGGAAGGAAGGAAGGAAGGAAGGAAGGAAGGAAGGAAGGAAGGAAGGAAGGAAGAAAGAAAGAAAGAAAGAAAGAAAGAAAGAAAGAAAGAAAGAAAGAAAGGAAGAAAGAAAGAAAGAAAGAAAGAAAGAAAGAAAGAAAGAAAGAAAGAAAGAAAGAAAGAAAGAAAGAAAGAAAGAAAGAAAGAAAAAAGAAAACCCCAAATGGGGTTTGGACACAAATGAAACAACACCACCACCACCAAGATAGATAATTCATTATTTCCTGAGGTAACCCATTTTACCATCAGATGGATCTAATGATAAAGTGGTGTTTTTTTCTTCTTTTATACCTCTGAAATCTGCCTCTCTATAACTTCTACCATGTAGTCCCTCTCCCCTGATCAAAGAAGGTGAAGCAAGTTTAATCCCTATTCCACACTAGAGCCCTTCAAATATTTGACCGTAGCTATTTTGGCCTCCCTAAGGATTTTCTTCTCAAATTTAGAAATCTCTAATTCTTTCATTCATTTCTTGTATGGTATAGCTTCTAGTCCTCTCATCATCTTCTTCACTTTCCTGTTCCAGCTTGGAAATGTGGCACTGACAACTGAATACAATGCTGGATAATGGGACTCCAAGGGCAGATTACCACAAGACTAACTATCCTTCTTTGTTCCAAACACTAAGCTTCTGTTAATACATTCTAGGATGGCATTTACTTTTGTCCCTTCCATGGTGTGCTATATTGACTCATGTTGAGCATGCACTACACTAAGATGCTAAGGCTCTTTTGAGTGTCTCTATCCAGTATATGTGTAGTTGGTTTCTAAAATGCAAATATAGTATTTTGCATTTATCCCTGATCATTTAACTTATTACATTCATTTCAAATTCTAGCTTGTTAAAGTATTTGAAAATCCTGATGATCCATATAACATATAAAGCTTCAGCTTTGTATTTTCTGATAATTTGAGAAGATTACATTTTTGTTATCATCTAAATAACTGATAAAAATATTTAATTTAATTAGGTCATAGCCTTTTAGAACTCCCCAAGAATTATAGTTTTAACTTGAATTGCATTAAGACTTTTGAAATACTTTGTTTAACCAGGTATGTTACATTACTCATTGTTTTTTCAAATTTCATTTCTTTTATTCTGAACTTAACAAATCACTCATTATTATTAAAGTTCAGTCTTTCGGCCAGTTTTGAATCTACTGAATTCTATTATTATCCAATCTATATCCCTTTCTTTTGTCCTAACGGACTTTTGTTGAATAATTTTCAATGTGAGTGAAACTGGCAAAAACCAACCATGCTATTTTAATGTTAGTGTTTTTGAAAGCTAAGCCTTTAGGGAGGTGTTAACCCATGATTTAACAAAGATTTGGGGTTATTTAGTGGTTTTTCAGTCATGTCTGACTCTTTGTGACACCATTTAGGGTTTTCTTGGCAAAGATACTAGAGTGGCTTGCTGTTTCCTTCTCCAGCTCATTTTACAGATGAGGAAAATGAGGTAAATGGGGTTAAGTGATTTGCCCAGGGTCACACAGCTAATAAGTGTCTGAAGCTGGATTTGAACTCAGGGAGAGCCGTCTATCCACTGAGCCATCTAGCTGCACAAAGATAGGGATTAATAAATAGGAAATTGTAGGTTCTAGGAACACAAGCATATCAGAGAGCTGTAGCCTAAAGAAACTACCCCAAATGAGATGGCCAACAGAGTTCAGGTCCCATGGGGTTGAAATTATCTTCTTTGTAAAAATCTTAAAATTAACTTCCCTGTTTATATGTAAACACACTGAACTCAAAATAGGAACAACACAGGAATTTAAACCATGAAATAGAAATGGTAAAAGTCCACTAATGACAGAAAACTGGAGCTATGAAGTATTGATGGATAAACTATTACCCATAATACCAAAGATTGCTCAAAATCACCAACAATAAGATCATTTCAAATTAAAACAACTCTGAAGTTTTGCCTCACACTCCCAAATTCGCAAAGGTGACAAATTATGGAAATAATGTTGTACGGGTTATGGAAAGACAAGCAGGCTAATTTTATGAATTGGTCCAACCATTTTGTAAAGCCTTGGAGAAGTGGTATCTTCAGAAACAGAGGTAAACAAAAGAGACAAATAAAAATTAAAAATGTAAAGATACTGGGAAGGGTGGGGTCAGGCAGACTGCACTCTGAATATTCAGGCCACTCAAAGTCTCTAGGAAAGCTGGGTTAGGTTTGTTTTCCTTATCCAATTGCTTAGTTAGAATTATTAATGTGCTTAATAGTAAATCTGTATAATTTTAATATGAATATAGATAGATATACAAGCTAACTGCTACCTAGCCTTTATTAAGTTAGAAAAATCATTTGACCAGTGTAGATAATTTAGCACAAAAGACTACCATAACTTTTTGGCTACTGCTCTTCCTTCCTTCCTCATATTAAAAAATTTAAAAAGTAAGATTTTACAGATCATATACAAACCTATTTTGAATGAGTTTATCTGCCTTCTATGACGGCATACTTTCTCCTCAGAATGTATTTTGCTTACCAGGGCTCAGAGGGATCAGTGTTAGAACATCTAATTTTAACCCTCCTACAAAACAAATGAAGGTACTATGGAGCATCATGAATAATTCTTTGTGGCTCTCTATGCTTTTCCATTGGCAATATAATTGTGGTCGTAGATTTCCAGAGCGAAGCAAAGCAATGTAAGGAATAGCGTTGTGACATTTTTGAGTGGGTTCTTTGTTCACCAGAATTTTCAGAGGTTTGATCTGAGGCTTCTTGACTGTGTTTAAACTAAGTCAGGTGGCAAGTAGAGTGTATCAGTGATGTCTAATTGCATCTCATAATGTGCCCAAACTTTCCAGTATGAATGACTGTAATCTACAAGGTGAATGGAGCCTGTCATTCTCATTCCATATTGAATTGTAGGTTGGAGTCACCCTAGGGAGCCAGAGGGAAAAAGAACAACTATTGTACTTAATTCACTAGACAGCCTAGCCTCCAGTTTCAGAGTTTAAAAGTATCTCAACTTGTATTTGGGTAACAGATTAGGATGCTGTAGGAGAGAAACATCATTGAAGGACGATGATAGCTCAGATGGTTGCATATGCCTGGGTTTTGAGATTGAATTTTTAGAGGCTTAATATCTCAAGTAAGGTATTATGTAGAAACACAGGATCTGTAGCAAATTATTTAGTTTCTTCCAATATAAAACAGGGCAATGGCATACTCATTATGTTTTTGTTTCTCTCTCTCTCTCTTTATCCCTCTCTCTCTCTCTGTATGTGTGTGTCTGTCTCTTTCTCTGTGTGTGTCTCTCTGTGTCTCTCTATGTCTCTGTCTTTTTGTCTCTGTCTCTGTCTTTGTCTCTCTGTCTCTGTCTCTGTGTCTTTATTTCTGTCTGTCTCTGTCTCTGTCTCTCTCCCTCCCCCTCTCCCTACTTCTCCCCTTCTCTCCCTTCCTGAAAGCAAGGGTCATTCAGGTTTGTTTTATATCAGTAGCCTGATTTTTTTTCTTTAAAAAAATTTTAGGTGGATTTTTTTGGTTTTCTTTTTATATCAAAGTCATTTTTAAATATATCTCCCCATGGAACCTTCCTTTACAACAAAGAAAAATATTAAGCAAAACCTATAAAGGAACGAGTCATTTTTACAATATATTCAACATTTTACACCTATACACCCCACACACACACTCTACCAAGAAGAGAAAGGTTCATTTCTTCCTCTGTTCTTAGGGACTGAGATTGATTATTGCAATTAATATGAATTCTGCTGCCATTTAGTCTTGCTTACATTGACATTGTAGGGCAGCTAGATGGTACAGGGGATAGATAGAGTGCCAGGCCTGGAGTCAGGAAGGCTCATATTCCTGAGTTCAAATCTATTAGCTGTGTGACCCTGAGCAAGTCATTTCACCCTCTTTTCCTCAGTTTCCTCATCTGTAGAAATGAGCTAGAGAAGGAAATGGCAGGACACTCTAGTATCTTTACCAAGAAAACCCAAGATGGTGTCATGAAGAGTCAGACAGGACTGAAACAACTGAACAACAACTTTTATATTATTGTAGTTATGTGTTTTGTTATTTTGGTTGTACTTTCTTGCCTCTGTATTGCTTCCTATGAATTTTCCTGTGTTTCTCTGAATCTCTCATATTCATCTTGACTTATGATCATAATTTGATATGGTAGGATTATCAATTTAGAACTACGGGACAGCTAGGTAGCCCAGTGGATAAAGCACCAGCACTGGATTCAGGGGGACCTGAGTTCAAATCCAGCCTCAAACACTTGATACATACTAGCTGTGTGACCCTGGGCAAGTCACTTAACCCCAATTGCCTCATGAAAAAAAAAAGAAAAGAAAAGAAAAAGAAAGAAATTTAGAATTGGAAGGAATGTAAGACCTTAGAGACCATCTAGACAAACCTTCTTGTTTTACAGAGAAGGAAACAGGAAGGTTAAGTGATTGATTTGGATAGAATTTGAACCCAAGTCCTCTGACTCCACAGCCAGTGATCTTTTCAATAAATGTTACAATAATATTAATTATGTTTATATATCACAATTTGTTGAATCATTCCATGACTTATGGGGAACCTACTTGCTTTTGGGGATTTTTTGTTTGTTGGTTTTTTTTGGTGAGGCAGTGGGGGTTAAGGGACTTGCCCAGGGTCACACAGCTAGTAAGTGTTAAGTGTCTGAGGCCAGATTTGAACTCAGGTACTCCTGAATCCAGGGCCAGTGCTCTATCCAATGCGCCACCTAGCTGCCCCTGCTTTTGCTTTTTGAAACTGTAATAAGAGCTCATTTGAACATTTTGGTCTTAGCACACTGCCTGGCATATAGTAGGCACTTAATAAATGTTTATTGGATCACACTGACCTATCAAAGACATTTCTTACTGTTTTTCTTAAGGTCTTAACGCAATGGTTGGACCTCTGAGTCAAAGGGCATTAAGCAGGTGACTTTCCTCATATGATTCCAAGTTATTTTCCAGAATGCTTCAACCAATTGGCAGCTTATTCAAAAGCATATTAGTATTCCAGTTGATTTTCTGAAAGCTTTAGCCTTCAGTTGAAGATGAGGGAAGTAAAATTTGGATAGAATGCAGGTAGGGTGAAGTTTCTAGTTAATTCAAAATTGAAATCACCTAGAGATTTTGTTTATTGCAGAAGTCACCTAGAATGCCCTGACTTCCTATTTTTGAGATTGTACTTTCTGTGCAGGTACCAGCTGTCAATCAAGGCTAATCAAACTGGAGCCGTTAACATGATACATCATAAAATTTCACAATAATGTCAACCTGTAATTCTGTCAATCTGGTTAAGGGAAAGGGGCTAAAAACAATATTGTCATTTTGTAATAACACTGGTAAGCTACTACGGAATAATGCAAACATCATTTCATGTATCTCTGGGCTCACTAGCTGTGGACAGTTTTTTTTATTGCTGACCACACAGGTGGCCGAAGCTTTTATTCTTGCTCTGATTCCAAATGCAATTTGGATTTTGTCCCTAGAAATTGATCTAGCTATAATACAGCATTTCTTGAACATGACCCTCTCTGATGCATTAAGGAGGACAAAGTCGAGAAAACAGTGCCAATATTTTGTACCCTTCTTCTATGGTCTAATAAGCATGGACATTGAGTACCCTGGTTTATTGAGTCAGCACACTTGGTGTTTGTCTCTTTTTTCCTTAAAAGAGGACTTATACACTGGGGAATTTAAAAAGCATTCATTTGACAGGGGGCGGGGGTGGGGGTGGGGGATACTACTTGGGCACTGTTCTAGCTTTTTTATACCTACTTGTTTACTCATCTTCTCCATTAGATTGTAAGCTCCTTAAGGTCAGGGACTATCTTTTGCTTCTTTTTTCATATGCCCACTTCTTGGCATAGTGCCTAGCATAGAGTAGGTGCTTAACATATGTTTATTGACTGACTGACTCTTCACAGTAAAGCATGGGGAAACACGTGTTCTATAAAGCAATAAAATGTAGCTCTCTTTGCAAACCTGATGTTATGCTTTACTGCCTCAGGATATCATAGTCTGCAATTGAGTTAAGATAATGCTCTTTTCTCTTCAGGGAGATAGATGGACTTGGGTTTTATTTGTCCTGGATATTCATTAAGAATGGATGTGTGAGTAGGTGATCTCACTTTTTGTGTGTGGGTCATCCCTGAATTTCCAATGGTGTTATTTTGAATCTCATATATTTTCATTTTCCTTTCAAGAAACACAGAGAACAAAGATCACACTGATACCTACGACATAAACTCATAGCTCCCAAGCCGATGTATTACAAGGCTTTCCAAATCTAAAATTCTTTGATTCTGGGTTCCTTTCTTTTGGAGACTCTCTGGATTGTGTCTTAGTGGAAAGGAAATAAAACATTTCTTTCTCTCTGTTTGATTTTCTTTGCTACAAAATAATTCACTTTGTCCTGGAATGGAATGGAAAATGGAACACAGATTTACAAAAAAAGAAAATTTGATAGAGATATATGTAAGATAGATGGAGTTTGAGGCCTCATGATGCTGTGGAAAGAATGAGAAACTTTTTTTTTCTGAATCTGGAGTCATATGAACTCAGTTTCATTCAGAGCTCTGCAACTCCTGTTACCTTTAGCAACTTCAGATAACCTCTCTTGGCCCCAGTTTCCCCAGCTGCAAAATGAAGAGGTTTTTCTTGGCATTTGCAGTGTCTTTTAGATCCTAATCTATGATCCTGTGATCCTGTGTTTAACAATTAGGATCCTAAATTGGAGAAAGACTATTTAGAGGAAATAATTTAAATGAATTGAAGAAATCTACAAAAGAGAGTTGGTGCAAAAGGTTAAGGGTTGGGATTGAGATTTGTAACGATGATAGTAACAAAAACCCTATAAGAACAGTAGAAGGAAGGGGAATGCAAGAAAATAACTAAGGGTTCAATAAATATAGACAAAAAAGAGGAGAATTGGACATCAAGAATCCAGATATCAAAGTAGATATTAGGTAATCAACCATATGACTGAGCCTGCAGTATTAGGAAAGAAAAGCAAGAGGAAATAGAAATATATTACACCAACTAGGTTCTCCTTGATATCTTTTGATAAGACTTATACTAAACTACCATATTCCCATTGGCATATATCAGAATGCTAGAGGTTAAGATAAGATTTTTTATGGTATGTCATTAGGTTAATTTTTTTTAAAGTATAGAGGGAGAGCACCTGTAGTTTTAAAAAGGCATTATTAATTGAAAAGCTTCGAAGTTTCCTCAGTGAGACTAGTGTATTTCATCATGAGATAAAGTAGAAATACTATTGCAGATTTATTCTTACCGTAAGGTGAAGGTATAGGTGAAAGTAACATTAGGGAAATAACTTACTCTTTAGGAAAAGGTTAATAAGAATTTTGCCAGATGTGGGGGATAAAAGAAGGTGACTTGATTGTTCTTTCATAAAATAAACATTTATTGTGCATCTTATTATATATATATTAGATAGATATCAAATAATCATTTATTGGGCATCATGTATATGTGTGTATATGTATGTGTATATATATGTATATGTGTATGTGTGTGTATATATCTATATATCTATATGTAACTGTGGGGACCACTAATCAATTAATCAACAGGTATTTATTAAGCACCTGCTATGATTGAGGCATTGAAACAGAATTTTGAAGGAAATAATGAATTGTAAGAGATGGGGTGAGAAAGAAGTACATTCCAGGGGTGGGCATTGCATATCTGTCATAACATAAATATTGTTTTATGTTACTATTTTTGTGGTTACAGTACTTCTAATTATTAGCTTTTTTTCTCCCATTTGTTGCTGTTCAGCTGTTTCAGTCATGTCCAGTTAGACATGACTCCGTTTCTCCCATTCACATTGTATAAAGTGAACATCCAGTAAATATCTGTGAATTGAAAGAGAAAAAGAAAAAAAAATTGTCATTGTCATTGTCATTGTCATTGCAAAGTCATGGATATGAGATGTAGAAGGCAGTTTGATAAAAAGAGTAGGAGAAGGAGATGAGAAAAGGTTTCTGCCCTCAGGAAGCTTGTACTCTACTAAGGTGGCTAATGTGTATACCAATAACAGTAATATAAAGTAGACTGTAAGTGCCATGAATGAATAGAGGTATTTTTTTAACAATTGAGATGAAGAATAAACAGAATGGTTTGGGACTTTGGAGGCAGGAGACATCACTACAGAAGCAAGGAAAACTTTATGGAGGAAGAGGCATTTAAGCCTGAAAAGATAGATAACATTTCAACAGCTGAAGATGAGAGTAGGGTGAGGATATTCTAAGTAGAGGAAATAGCATGAGCAAAGACAGAAGGACGAGAGCATAAGCTCTCTTCAGGGAATTTTAAGTCGAGTCTAAGGGACATGAGGGAAAAGAGGTGGGAAATCGAATTAGAACAGTAGGTTAGAGTCAAATAGTAATGTTGGCTGTGATACCACCCCCTCTTTTGGAGGAAGGGACTTTATGACAGAAAAAATTTTTAAATATACATATGTATATTGTACATACATACAGATACACGTATACATACATGACTTGGAATATTTGTAGAGATTTTACTTATTACCAGCAAAGATCTTAAGAGATCATAGGTTTTGAGCTGAAAGCAACAGTCAACACACTTTTATTGTCTCCTCTGTGCAGGTTCATTTTTGTTTTACATATGAGGAATCTGAGATCCAGAGAGAGGTGGAGTGACTTTCCAAAGGTCACACAGATAGTGAGCAGCTCATATTGGGATTCATATCCAAGTTTTCCAGCTCTACATCTAATATGTTTTGTCTATGCCATTCTGTCTACTGGAAGGGTCTTGAGGATGCTTTCATTTCATAGATATTTATTGGACACTACTTTATACAAGGTGTATGGGAGAAAATGCTATAGCCACGAAAATAGGACTATAAAAACAAAACTCAATGTTATGATAGAATAATAACCCCCTATGGAGTGAAGGGGCAGTGATAGGGGCAGGTAGGTGGTGGAGCAGATAGAGTGTCAGTCCTGGAGAAAGGAAGACTCATCTTCATGACTTCAAATCCAGCCTTAGACAGTTACTAGCTGTGTGACCCTGGGCAAGTCACTTAACCCTATTTACCTCAGTTTCCTCATCTATAAAATGAGCTGGCGAAGGAAATGGCAAACCCCTCTAGTATCTCTGCCACAAAATCTCCAAATGGGTCACAAAGAGTTGGAGATGACTGAAACGACTGAATAACAACAATGGAATGAAAAGGAGAATATATAACATTATTTTTTTTCTTTTTTAAACAAAGAAGTTGGTTAGAAATAGACAAAAGAAATGAACACAAACATCTAATATAAATTAAAGGGAAAATGTTAGCTTATGGCTTAGGGAAATTCAGATCCATTTATATCAGCAATCTATTCCTATCGTTAAACTGTAAAATTTACCTTTGTGTCAAAAAAGAACTGATTTGCTCAGTCTGATTTCAGCAATATAGAAACTTTCAGAGTCCACAGAGGAGCAGAAATGTATATCGATAATGTAAATGAGATCTTGATTTTCTGTGCTTTTGAAGGGGAGCAGTCATGTGGAAAATCCAGAAGTGCACATAATCCCCTAAAGATTTATATTTGACTTTGGGATGTGTTTTCTTTTTACTCGCTTTTGAATATGAGTGTGTTTGCCCTGCTGGAAATTCCACATCACTTCAGGGCAAATATAAGTAACCCACAGTGATCAGTGTCTGATGATTTGTCCTTATATCACTCTATCAGCTCTCTCCATGTGATGGCATTTACAGCAGGTGGCAGAGAAACACATGTTGCCTACTTAGTCAGTATCCTGCCATACTTTAGACCTAAGGCCTAGGCTTCTGGCCTCGTATTCATCTCAGACCTTCTTCTTTTACCTACTCCATTTTTCCAGGATCCTTATGCAGTAATCAAGCACAGTCTTTCTGTCCATAAAAATTCTTTATTGGATGTGCTGTGTTCGTTAGGAGAACTTGCTATTACTGCTAAGTTTCCCAGGTGACTGGATAGGTCTTCAGTTCCCAAGAATGCAACTGGTTCACTTTGAAGTAGTCAGCAACAGCAAAGAGAGGTATTGCAAGGAAGAAAGGTATATTGTCTTAAGTGCTTAAAAATTCTTAAACTGATAAATGTTTAAAAAATAAACACCTAACAGAAATAAAACCAAACATCAAAATTGTTGTCTGCTCCCTAACATGATATTTCTACTCTAGTCTAAGAACCCCTAATATCATTTTATCTTTTAAGGTTTATGCCTTAACATATTTAACCAGCCATTATTGCTTTTAAGTCTTGGTGCCAACCAGAAAGGCATCCTAGAAGGATTTCAATAATCAAAGTTCAGTGGAGATTACTAAAAAATATTAGAAAATTCAAGAAATTGTTGTTTTGGGAAAGGATTGTGTCTGGAATTTCTCTTTGATTTCCTACTTCCACGCCTTGGCCTATGATTGGCCTCTGCCTAAACTACTTTTTCTTCTCAGCCTCAGATCCCATCATACACGCCACCTTCTCCATAAATCCTTTCCTGATGCAGTTAGAAGCAGTCTGTCTACACTCCAAATTCTCATAGAACATTGTAATTTTGTATGTATATGCCCCATGCTACCCTTTGTATATTTGTCTTACGACCAAAGGTATTTGCTAGTACACGTAGAAGATGACCAATGCAAGGTGCCAGTGGAAGGAGAACCAAATATATGCATATATGTGTACCTACATACATACATACATACATATATACATGTATGTGTGTGTGTGTATGTTGAAGTACTCCAGAATCACCTATTTGTGGATGACATTGTGCTCATTGAATCCAGCCCCTGAACATCATAGAGCCTCCTTAATGAGTACCTTAATTACTTAAAGGAATTTGACCTATCTACGGAGGCATAATTTGGAAAATTGTACAATGACTTTAATGACCCTTCCCCGAATGTCTCCTTGAAAAAAAGTCCATATTTTTAACATCAGTATTCTTATAGGGATCCTGGATAACCATTTTCCATGAAGTATGGAATACCGTAATCTCTATAGAATAACAGGACCATGAAGAGGCTCGTGGTTGTCATTAGTAAAGTCCACTACTTTGTCAATGAAGAATTATTCAGGGGAAGGGTTATAAAAGATACCATTAGATGCATGTGTGACTAGAAAAGGAGGTGAGTTGGTCATGTAGTGAGAGCTGGGGATGAATGACAGGTAGTCTGTTGATCCATTAGTTGCATACACTCTGAAGAGAGCTAAAGGAAGAGACCCAACATGTTGACTGGATCTCCCTTGGAGTAGATTTACTAGAGGATCAAGGATCATAGATTTAGTACTGGATCTCAGAGGCCATGTGGCCCAACCTCTTCATTTTAAAGATGAGGAATTGTGGCCAGGAAGAATTAAATGACTTGCTGAAGGTCACAGGAGTAACAGAACTGTGATTTATACCCAGTACTGCTGACTCAAAATCTGATGCTTCTTTGTCCTGTGATGATGATTCATTTTAACATGATTTTACCTTTCTGCACAATTTATTGAAATGGAACTGGCTATATGGATGAATCCTGCTTTTAAGGAAGACACGATCTTAAAGATATGGCAGAAGCCCCCCATATTCCACATCCTACAAATTAACTAAGAAATTCAAGAAGTGGGGATCAGATTGAAAGTCTTGGCTTAAAGGCTTACAGTTTGTTTTTGTTTCTGTTTTTCCCTATGGTTGAGCTTAATATAAAGAGCAAATTTTAGTTTTAAGTTTGTTTTTGTTTTTAATTTCTGACTGGGTTGGAAGTTATTTTAAATAATTTTTGTTTGTTTGTTCTCATTTTGATCTGTACTCGTGAATTCCTATCCTTCATTAATTCAGTGGGGCAACTCACCTATAACTTATAGTGAATTAATCAGTATGATATGCCTTAGGCCCCAAAACTTAAATGACCTTACATTAACTCATTAACTAAGAAGTTAATGACACAAACAAATGATTTAAGTAGAAAGAAGTGATAATATCATCCATATTAAATCCACATATAAAATACTTTCTAAATATATAAAAGGATTGATGAAATGCTTGAGGTGTCAGTGTCAAAAAGCAGGAATACCCCTATAAATAACTGAGTATTAACTGCTTTTTAAAAGAAAAACCCTCTTAATGAGAATATATAGATTTAATATTTATATAAATATATTTTAAGGACAATATATGTATATATATGTATGTATGTGTGTGCATATATATATATATATGTATATAAATTCTTCTTTGAAAACAATGTTTCAAAACTATGGTATCCAGCTTCTGATAAGTGAGCTTTTGCCTTATCTTACCAAGGACTAGGTCCCCAAGTCACTGCCTTGTCATCTCCTTGTTATGCCCTAGCATCTTTTCATGAATTATTTTCCTTTATAAGACTGTCAAGTCCTTGAAAGCTTGATCGTTTTTGTATCTCTGGTGCTTAGCACAGTGTCCGGTGCATAATAAGTACTTATGTCTTCTTTTTACATAGCTACTTATCTATTTATCCACTTGTCCCATCTATGTATGTATATAAATATCTATATATTTATCTGTTGTTCAATCGATCCCTCCATACATCTATTTATCTACCTATCCATCCACCCATCTATCCCTCAATCCATCCATTCTTCCTTGTATCCATCCTTTTATCTTCTATCTATTTGTATGTCTATCTATCTATCATTTGTCTATCTATCTGTCTATCTTTATGAAGTATTATGGGTCATAGCAAGCTACAGCATAACACCAAGGGAAAAGTGCAAAGAAGAAACAGTATAAAAGTTTTAAAGAAGGCAACATGTGAATAGATTAAAAAATGGGTGTGACTACTAACTCAGCCATAAATGGTTATGACTTGCTTAACCAGTATTCCTAGGAAACTTTTGAGTTTGGCATTCACCAACTTAGAGATGAACAATGCTGTGTTTTTGAGGCAGAACTGTTTCTTTATAAAAACAAAATTGGGGGCAGCTAGGTGGCTCAGTGGATAAAGCAACGGCCCTGGATTCAGGAGTACCTGAGTTCAAATCTGGCCTCAGACACTTGACACTTGGTAGCTGTGTGACCCTGGGCAAGTCACTTAACCCCCATTGCCCCGCAAAAAAAAATGGAGAAAACAAGGCAAAGTAAAATGGGGGTAGTTTTCATATCTATGATATGGTGAATCTAAGTTTAAAATGATTCAGGGAGTCTAAATGGACAATGAAAAACAATAGCACATTTGGAAGCAAATCCAACTACAGTAACTACTGTGAAGGATTAAGAACTAAGTCTGCAAAGCTTGATTTACTTTCTTTGCTCTTAAAATTCAAGAGAAAGATGCTTCCTTTAGGTTCTTTCCAAGTGTGTCTTTTTCTTTGACACAAACCAAAGAAAACAAGAGGTATAGTGAAAACTTAGGGCTTGAAATTGGCATTCTGGGACTGAGATACCAGCAGAGAGATTAAAACCTCAACTTTAATTTCCTTGTACAAAGAAAACTGAGAAAACTATCAAATTTAATTAGTATGTAAGGCATATCTCTCTCTCTCTCCTTTGAAGATAATGCTTCCATCTCAATGTAGAGTATACTTCTATGAAATATTTTTTGTTATTTCTAAGTCTGAACTAGTACAAATTATAATTCCTCTATGCCTTACTGTATCATTTCATTAGTTGCTGTAGACCTCTCCATAGGTAACCTCCTCCTCCCAAAAGAAAAAGAAAAAAACCCTAAAGCAGACATTGCCTAGTAGCCAGCCTTCTGGTCGGCAAGCCTCTCTGAACTTAATCAGGCAGGTCTTCACGTAAATAGCTTACCTGATCCATTCTTAAAGCATTTTCCAGTTCGTTTATATTTCTAGGACTTGTGCTTCGAAAGGCTGGTCTTTAAGAAGGCATGATAAAGCACAAGAGAAGAACTTTAATGGAGGTTCTCGTTGGTTACACTTCGTGTGTGTGTGTGTGTGTGTGTGTGTGTGTGTGTGTGTTTCTTTAGATTTTAGAGACAGCTAGGTGCTGTAGTGTATAGAGTGCTGGTTCTGGAAATAAGATCTGAGTTCAGATATTGCCTTAGACAATTACAAGCTGTGTGATGCTGACAAGTTATTCGAATACTGTCTGCCTCAGTATTTTCATCTATACAATAGAGATAATCCCTTGGGCACCTGGGCAAGTCACTTAACCTCTGTCTGCCAATGTCTTTATCTATAAAATGCATATAATATCTTCCAGGGTTGCTGTGAGGATTAAAAAAAATTATACATGTATATATGTATTTACTATTCTAATATGAATTAGAAAATTATGTATTTTTCTAATATAGATTTTCTGATGAAAACTGAATACACATGTATATAATTTCATTTTACATATAATATTTCATAATATGTCATTGTTGTTCAGTTGTTTCAGTTGTGTCCAAGTCATTGTGACCCTATTTGGGATTTTCTTGTCAAAGATACTGGAGTGCTTTGCCATTTTCTTCTCCAGCTCATTTTACAGATGAGGAAATTGAGGTAAACAGAATTATGTGACTTGTCCAAGTTCATACAGCTATTATGGTTTTGATTTGAATTTAGGCCTTCCTAACTCCTCATTTCACACTCTAGCCATTACTATACCATGCTGTCTAATTAGTCACTGACTGCATATACATAGTAAAAGTCAGATAACTTTGATAACTTCCTTTGGAAGTCATCATATAAAACAGAATTGAAATGATGGGAACTATAGTTGGCAAGTCACCTCAATTGAACCTTAGTTGGCTCTCATGAAAACTAGGGATAAAGTAAGCCTTGAATTTTTCTTCTCTCCTTTCCCTATATTCCCTTTAAACCCTTTTTTATCCATTTATTTAGTTATTTATTTTATTTATTTTTGTTTATGCTTCTTTCCTTCATTTATTCTGCCATTACTCCTCATAGGGTTATTATTTTGAGGATCAAATGAAAGAAAGAATTATGTGAAAACACTTTTTAAACTGGAAAACATTTTGGGATTCTCTTATAATTAAAAAAAAATCTATTCAGTTAATATAATCCAGAAAATCACAAAAGAAAAATGATTCTACATAATAAGCAAAGGAAACCTTGAAATTCTCTTCTCTCCTTTTCCAGTCTTCTCTTTATCAGTTAAGTTCTGTCATTTTCAGTCATGTCCAACTCTTTGTGACCCTGTTGGGGTTTTCTTTGACAAAGATACAGGAGTGCTTCACCATTTCCTTCTCCAGCTCATTTGACAGATGAGGACACTGAGGCAAACAGGGTCAGGTGACTTGCCCAGGGTCACACAGCTAATAATTGTCTAGTGCCAGGTTTGAATTCAGGAAGCTAGGTCTTCCTGACTCCTCTAGACTTATTCAATTATTTATTTTTGTTAATTCAATTTTTTCATCATTAATTTATTTTATATATCAAATGAGTTGGTTGGATTTTAAAGAAAGCAGCTGGCTGTGATTTTTCCCCCTCAATGAAGTATTGTAGTTCACTTTCCCAAGACTGGCTGCTGCCTTCTGTTATTTGATTTATGGTTATTGAAAGTAAAGTGTATATGAAGAAGTGAAATAAAATAAACTGTGTGTCATCTCTAGTCGGGCTGTCAAGAGTCTTAAAGTTCCCATATTGAAATAATCTGGTCTTTCCATTAAGAGGAAATGGGAGCAATGACATTTCCAACTCTATTTCCATCTCCATCAGGAGAACCTTTCAGAGCTCTTTGCTTTCACTGGTGTCTATGCCCTATGCTGCTAGGGAGAAAAGGCATTTATTTATTATTTCAGGAAACAGAAGTTCAATGGTCCCCAACTTTAAGGGCTCTTTCAGGTTAGTCTCTTCCTGGATTCTTTTTAGGTTGGCTTCTGTTAAATGATATATAGTAGGTTTAATTACACAATAGGGTGCAACTTATGAAGTGATTCATTATTAATAAAACTGAGTCACTTCCTACATTAAAAGGTCTATTGTTGTTTTTAAGTAAGCCACCCAGAAGTTTAGGTTTTGTTCTGTTGTTGTTTTTCCCCCCACTTGGCTGTTCCTGATTCTGTTAGGATGAAAATTGACTTTCAAGAGAAGCCTCACAGAAGAAATGGTCTTCAATTCTATTTCCATTTTATAGGGCTTGTAAATGTTGCTGATGTTAGCCGTTTTTAGTTTTTAACATAATCTGCCCAATGCATTTTGCAAGAATAAAAGAAAGACTCCAGGTAAATGACCACATTCATTCCAACTTTTTGTTAACCTTTACCCCCATGTGAAAAGGTTTCCCTCCCCTTCTTATAGACTGGATGTTTTTTCTTTTTTTTGAATGAGAGATTTTCTCCCTGTCTCTCCCCCCCTGACACACACACACACACTTTAGAATGTGTGCAGAAGAAAAGAGTTAATATTTCTGGCAAAATTACACATTTAGAAGACATTCTGTTCTTTTCCAATAGAAGAATTAAGTCTAATTGAATGCAACGTGCATTTGTTAAGCATTTATTTAAGCATATTATGTTAAGATTCTTTAAAATCATGGTACTGTAGCAAATACACAAATACATACTAGCTGTGTGATCCTGGGCAAATCACTTAACCCCCATTGCCCCAACAAAAAATATACACAAACACACATGTATATGTATGTCTGTGTATGTCTGTGAATATGTGATATCTAGACAAAGATATGCAAGGAACTGAAGATGCAAAGACAAAAAGAAGAACTGTCTTTTAGAGGTGGGCCAGACATGAGTACCCTGTTAATTCAGCCTTGATATAAGGATGAAATGAGGCACTTGAAAGTCATTGACTAGCTAACAAAAGGAAGTTTACTTAGTCCTGATATAGCAAAGCTGTGATTTCCTTACCCTCATATCCATATGGAAACAATGTCTGGCCAGCCAAGCAGAGTGTGGTGCCTTGCATGGTCTTCAATCACCTACCAAATTGGAGGTGCCCCAGCTCTACACAGATGGGACTTTTTTGACCTTATTTGACCAGGAAGGCAAGAGCTAGTCAGGTTCTATGGACAGTCTTGTGACCTTTTGGGGAAAACTAATCCCTGGAGGAGGTGGAGGTGGAAGACTCCTTTATTTAAATCTCTTTCAAATATTGATCCAATCACAGTCCCTGCCCTCAAAGAGCTTACATTCTATTAGTTCTTTGAATGAGCCCATACTTCTCCTGGGAACAAACAATAGTTCTTCAAGTGATGCTGTACTTCTGTGAAGCATGGAATGTCTCAAGAATTAACTTTAATTAAGATCTCACAAAAGGGCAGTTAAAAGGTACATGTGGGAATGAGTAGGGTGCAACTTATTGCCAGTGAAGAATTGATGTAAAGCATCTCATCTCAGATGTGTGTGTATGCAATCAGAAAAGAACACGAGCTAATTATGAATAAAACAGCTTTGTCTCCTTTGGGGGAATCTAATTCCTGTTGTAAAAGGGAAGGAAAAAGGTATAGACCTATTGCATGTTATAACTTCTGGGGAAAGGTGCAATAGTGAAACACTGGTTAAGTAGTAGGCCTGTTACACCATGTGCTTAGTCCCTCTCCACTTTGAAATTCCTCAAGGGGATTTTCTACTCCTGTTTGTTTGTTTGTTTTTTAAGTTTTCTGTCTGTTGCATGTTATAGACTGCCCATATCCATCATGCTCTTTCCCAGTACCCTCTGTTTGATACTTATTTAGTTCTTTGAAAGTAGGTTTATTCCAAATTTTGCTGCTGTATATAATAACAATAAAACAGGGCAGCTAGGTGACACAGTGGATAAAGTACCGACCCTGGATTCAGGAGGTCCTGAGTTCAAATTCAGCCTCAGACACTTGACACTTACTAGCTGTGTGACCTTGGGCAAGTCACTGAACCCTCATTGCCCTGCAAAAAAACCAAAAACCAAAAAACAACCCAACAACAACAATAACAACAAAATGATAATGTTAAAATTGTGGGTCTTTGCTTTCACGGAAAGATTGGGATTACTAAAAGACCATTGTCATTTCCTGAAAGCAATCCCCCTTTTCAGCGTACCTGTTTTTTATTCTGAGCCCAATTCATTGTCCATCCATATTGACTATCTTAGATGTATGTGTTATTGGACAAGCTCTATTATGTCTGTCTAAATGAGTGTACTCATAATAGTTTTTGTGCTAGTGATAATTGTTTAGAAAAAATGCGTGTGTATTTTTCTTTTGTAAACTCATTTGTAAATGCATTTGAAGAATTATGATTTAGCTTTTGCAAGACAGGCCTACAATCTCTTTTGAGTAACTTTTATTTCTCTTGATTTTTATACTCTGAAGTTTTCTTAAGACAGTTTGCATTCCACACCAACCCTGCAACTGGGGCATTTGAGAAAAAATTGAAATGAATGTTGACTCTTATACTCTAATAGTGCTATTGCCATTCTAAACCCGCCCTTTAATTTCCCACAGTTGAAAACCTCTGAAGCATGCTTCTAGAAGTATACCATCATACACCCAGCATTGGCAGCAGTCTTTGTTAGATTTTCAAATTCTATCATTGCAATAACAAACTTCTGCCAGATATCTAGAAGATGGGGGGAGGGCTTGGGATTTAGCAATGTTGGTATTGTATTTATTCCATCAAGTTTCTGAAAGCTAGGAAATTGATAGAATGGTGATCCTTGTAGAAAACTTGAGGAATAAAGTGTAGTATGTATTTCAAAAGTACATAAGGGAGTAGAGAATTTCCTCCATCAGGTAGAAAAAATCGAAATATGGACCCACATAGGACGGTTTATCACTCAAGTTTAATGCCTCAGCTCAAAAATTATCCTGATTCCTCACTGTGGTGTGGAAGTGATTTGGGGTTCTTGAGGACTATATGAATAGAATGAAGATCCCCAGGAGTCCTGATATGTTTGAGTGTGGGCCTAGTAATAGGATCATGTGGCTGTCTTTAGGCAAGGGTTGTCCTAGATATTAAATTCATGAAAAGCTAATCCCCCCAAAGCTTGCCCACCAAATGAGAAATGGTTTTGGTCACAGCAACTCATGAAACCATACCTCAAAGTGTATAAATGTTGTAATCACCATCAAGGAATCATAACTAATTAATAAAATTACAGATCATTTTGAGTAAGGAATTACCTTGGTCCTTTAACTCCTTTCTTCATAACACTGTAAAGAAAAGAAAAATACAACACATACTTTGGTGTGAATAAATGAAAAGTTAAGTAGGAATTAAAAGAGCCAAGTGAATTCAATACATTTCTTAAGGAATTAAGATGTGCAGAGCTTTGGTGATACAAAGAAATGGAGATACAAACACATCACCAAGGATCTAGATTAGGCACTAAGAGCCCAAGAGCCAAGAATAAGAAATGTTAGGCATTTACTAAGGAACTCTGTGTACCATTTTGTAAGAAGATAGTGGAAATGGAGAGAAATATATTTGTGGATTTCTCATAGTGGAAAAGTGTGTGATTTAGAAGGAAAGAAGGAAACAAGTGAATAAATTAATAAATAAATGGATGAATAAATATAAATAGATTCCAGAAAGTATATTGGAAAAATAACTTAAAAACTTAAAAAAAATAAATAGAGTAAGATATTGAGATGGTCCAAAAACAATCATAAAGAACATAGGTTTTGAAAGGGACCTTGTTGGTCATTTAGTCCAGCCAATACCTGAGCAAGAAATTCCTTTCATAATATCTCCAGCGCTTTTCCTTCGAGAAGAAATGGCATTCAAGGATGTTGAGCTAGCTTCATCCACAGGCAGCCTTTTCCACTTTTTGGACAGCAGTAATTGTTAGTAAGTATTTCCTTTTATCAAGCTGAAAAGAGACTTCCGCCCATTACTCGAAGATCTGCCCTCTGGGGCCGAACAAAACAAGCCTAATCTTTCTTCTAGATGACAGCTCTTCAAATACTGGAAGACAGCTATCATGTCTCCACTCTGTCTTTGCTTCTCCAGGCTAAATATGCCTTATTCCTTCTACTAGTTCTTGAACAGCTTGACTTCAAGCCTCCTCACCATAGCATCTTTTGGTGGGGAGAGTCCTGGACTTGACTGTGGACCTCATCTCAGACACTTACTTAGCTTCCCCGATCCTGAGAAATTCACTTGGCCTCAGTTTCCTCATCTGTGAAATGTGGGGGTTGGACTCAATATCCCATCTATCTGGAAATCTGTGATCCCGTGATCCTTTAGATGTGCTTTGGCGTATAAATATCCTTTGTAAAATGTTAAGGCCAGGGGTCGGCTAGGTGGCGCAGTGGATAAATCACCGGCCCTGGATTCAGGAGGACCTGAGTTCAAATCCAGCCTCAGACACTTGACACTTACTAGCTGTGTGACCCTGGGCAAGTCACTTAACCCCCATTGCCCAGCAAAAAAAACAAAAACAAAAACAAAAAAACCCAATGGCTATAGCCAACAGTTATGTAGCATCTGGGGCAGCTAGGTGGCGCAGTAGATAAAGTGCTGGCCTTGGATTCAGGAGTACCTGAGTTCAAATCCATCCTCAGACACTTGACTTACTAGCTGTGTGACCCTGGGCAAGTCACTTAACCCCCATTGCCCAGAAAAAGAAAAAAAAATGTTAAGCCCAAATTTGAGCACAATTTTCCAGATCTTTTCTGACTCCCTAAGGATTAATGCAAAGATAACTGTTGCCTTCTCCTGTTCTAGGACTGCATGCTTCTGTAATAGAGCCTGCCAGTTTTGCCAGCTACCTAGCTAGGATATCTGAAATTTATCAGAGAATGATAACTAAGAAATCTTGCTTCTATGTTCATTAGAATAAAGTTCATTTGTGACATGGAGTAGACAGTGACTTTCAAGATATTCATTCAATTCCATGGAGAAAAGTCTACAAGTTTAGTTAGAGAATGGATAGGTCTTGTTGTTCAGTTGTTTTTCATTCGTGTCCAACTCATTGTATCCCATTTTGGGATTTTCTTGGCAAAGATAATAGAGTGGTTTGCCATTTCCTGCTCCAGCTCATTTTATAGATGAGGAGACTGCGGCAAAAAGGGTTAAGGGACTTGTGTAGGGTCACACAGCTCGTAAAAGTCTGAGACCAGATTTGAATTAATGAAGAGGAATCTTCCTGACTCCAGGCCCAGGGCTCTAGCCACTGCAAAAGGTGTTTAATAAATGTGCCTTGAAGATAGCAATTGAAGGTTGCTGTTGGGAGTTCATTTGGAAGATATCTATAATTATACCTGTCCTGGTGACTTTAGGTTTTTGTCTCTAACTTTCTCTTCTAGAATCTACTTGTCTCTTATGCCAATGCATTTTACTGCCCACTTTTTCTAAAGAATCAGTATAGGATCATTTATTAAGCACTTAATATGTACAAGGCACTGGAGATACAAAAATACTAAAAAACAATCCCTTCTTTGATCAATGGCGGGGGGGGGGGATTTCCTTCTAAGAATCAAGACAGAAAGAAGTTTTTACATTTTCTTTGCTTTTATCAGAGATAGAAATTTTGTATTTCCAGCTTGAGCAAGAACCAATTGCTGTTATTTGATTGGCTAACCTGGAAAAATAATCTCAGGGCTCCAACAACTGCAAAGGGTTATTTAACTTAAGAGATATGGCTATCAGTGATCACTATTTTCAGGGCTTGGATCTACACATATGAAGGTCTTGTTTAACCAAGCACATGACCAGCATAGAAATGTAGATGATTTCTGCATTCCCTGTATGTTAGTTAATTAGTTAACTACATTTGAATAATCACTGTACTAGGTGCTATAGTGGTTATGTTTCAGGATTTTATCTCCTTGCTTCATCTTTCCCTTCATTTTAGTGTCTTCCCTCAATCTCTGATTGTTCCTATATATAGCTTGTTGATATTTAATTGTTTTCATTTTCTCTTCTGCCTTAGACTCTGGGCTGCTTGAGAGCAGGTATTGCCTTTTGCATTTCTTTTACATCCCCCACCTGTAGCACAGTGCCTAACACATGGCTAGCTTCTTATTCCAGAGGGAACCTTTGTCATCTTAATGGCAAGTAAGGCTGTGGTAGTGGTATTGAGAAAGTACCAAAGTAATTGGCATAATAATTACACAAAGGGCAGCCAAATATATATTTATAATTTATAAGGGAAGAATAAAAATTACCTCAAAGTTCGCCTACTCTAAGTAATTTATCATGAACCTCATAGCATTTGAAAATGAATATCAATTACAATAAAATATTTACTTTGGAAATTTCTAACTCTCACTTCCACTGTGTGAGATCAAAGGTCATAGAATGGCCCAGTAGGTGTCTGTGTCTAAAGCATTTGATGAAATACTAGTATGCTATTTTATAAGACTGAAATAATCATATCTGAGTTCTATGTTACTTGCCTGTTAAATTATTTTTCTGCTTTTCCAAAGTTCCTTGGTACTACTGAAGATAATGATGAGGCATTAGACATAAATGATAAACTGTCCAGTATGGGTCCATATTTTGATTTTTCTACAGTGGAGAGAGAGTTAGACTATAGATGGTCAACAAGAACTCTTCCAATTAGTCTAGGATCTCTTTCATCTACCAACCTCCTCATTTTCCAGATGAAGGACTTGAGGCCCAGGGAGGTTATGGGATTTATCCAGGGTTACACGGGAGCATTGGAGGTAAGATTCTATAACAAGATGATCTCCAAGGATCTTTATCAGTAATAACATTCAGTGAAAAAATCGTGTATGACTACTGTTATTCTTATTGCCCTTCATATTCCCTTCTGATAAAGAGGACACATTCTTAGGTATTTATGAAGCCAGATCCTAGAGTCAGCTCACTCTTGCCTTGCCTATGAGAGTATGCCCCTTTGAAGACTATCCTTATTATATGTATGATAGGTATAGTCCTCACATAGGGAGCTAGGGAAAAGGGAACCTACGCACTATAGCCAACTTGGGAGAAAGGAAGCAGAACTGTACATAGGTTATGGCCTGGATTCTTTATACCTCCACCCTTGCCTAAAGGAAGCATTGTTGTTGTTTTTTGTTTTGTTTTGTTTTGTTTCGTTTCACAAGGCAATGAGGGTTAAGTGACTTGCCCAGGGTCACATAACTACTAAGTGTTAAGTGTCTGAGGTCACATTTGAACTCAGGTTCTCCTGAATTCAGGGCCCTTGCTTTATCTACTATGCCACCTAGCTGCCCCAGAAGCATTGTTTTAAGATTGAGGATAACAGGCATACTGGTTGGGATGTAATATATGCATGCATAAAATGTGCATATACATATTATTACAAATTGTATATATTATCCCATTGAAAAATTGGCATATTATATTGATAATGTTATATGTAGATTATGTGCCTATGCACATCTGTAATGTGTATATATGTAGCTTTTGAACATATGTCAATACAGATGCTGATATGTATATAGCTATAGATTAGATATAGCTATCAAGGATATAGATAGATATAGGTATCAATATAATTGTTGCTATTTAGTCGTTTTCGGTTGTGTCTGACTCTTCCTCAGGGTTTTCTTGGCAAAGATACTGAAGTGGTTTGCCATTTCCTTCTTCAGCTCATTTTATAGATGGGAAAACTGAGGCAAACAGGGTTAAGTAATTTGCCTAAGGTCACACAGCTAGTAGGTTTCTGAGGCTGGATTTGAACTCGGGTCTTCTTGACTCCAGGACCAGCACTCTCTCCACTGTGCCATCAGATGTAATTTCGTTAATGTAATAAACTCCCAGTGAGCTAAGAACTTATAACCCTAACCTCTCTCCTACCCTCAAGTCTTGCATCTCCAACTGCTAGTAAACATCTCAAATTGGATGTCTCCTAGACATTTCAAACTCAACATGTTCAAAATTGAACTTACCTTTCCCCCAAATATACACCATCAACTCTTCTGCATCTCATAGTCTCAGAGAGTTTCTTAGAATATCGAAACATAAAGTGTGTCCTGTGGTACAGTGGAAAGAGCATGGAGTAAGAGTGAGTTCAGATCTTGTCTCTGATGATCCTGAGTCACCTTGGGTAAATGATTTAACTTTCTTGGGTCTCAGTCTCTTCATTGGTAGAACGAAAGGACTAGATGTCCTCTGAGATCCTATCAGCTCTACCTCTATTATTATTGTCCAGGGTTACATGACTAATATGGATCTGAGAGGCCAGGAATGGGTTACAGCTGTGCCACCCCTCTTATTGGTAAGTGTGTGGTTTGTAGTATGCCTGGCTTCATCATCGCATCTGTCTAAGCAGTCAAGAATATAAGAGAACAGTTTCTTAAAAGTTACGATAAGAGTTTTGTTATCTTCCATGTGTAACATCATCTCCCTAGAGTTGGGAGCATCTGTTCTAACAACTGTCCCCAGCAATGGGGGAGATTACTGCCTAGTTTTCACATAGCTGTAAAGACTGAGTAATCTGACATCCTCACAGGCTCATTTGGAAATCATCAGAAAATCAGACACTCCCGTTAACTGGCATAAACCTTAATTCTAGCTTTAAGGAAAACCAC
>NC_057862.1:197952361-198039861 GCF_019393635.1 Dromiciops gliroides | reverse complement strand
CCAAGTTGTTAATTTTTAATGTGCTGGCAGATTAAATCCGTTGCTTCTCAATAAGTATGAGAACTTGTGTGTGTGTGTGTGTGTGTGTGTGTGTGTGTGTGTGTGTGTGTATGCCTGCCTGTATGTATGGTACAGAGAGACTTTTTGCCTCCTTAGAGAGGGGAAAATGGCTTACATCATGCCTTGCACATAGTAGGTGGGTAATAACTACTTGGGGGATCGAATTGGAGGTTTTCTGAGGAGTATTTTGACCCTCAGAAGAATTCTCTTACAATACTAGGGGCCAAGTAATTATTAATTATTAAAACCAGGATTCATTTCTATTGGTTAATTTTGTCAGTCATAGTAAAATAATTACAAACGTCCCTTGCTAGGACAAAAAAGTAACCTTGAAATAGCTAGAAATCCTTTTGGGATGTTTCTAGTGCCTAGCATATAGTAGATACTTAATAAATATCTGTTGATTCCATAATTGCTTGATTGTTTTTACATAATAGAGAGAGGTAGAGTTGAGAAATTGAGAAGATCCAGGTTCAAATTGCACCTCAGACACTTAATAGCTGTGCGATTCCTCCTATTTAAAATGAATGTTTTGGATGAGATGGCCTCATCTGTAACATGGGGAGGTTTAGATGAGATGGCCTCTAAGGTCCCTTCCAACTCCAGATCTATGATCCTGTGGACTATTTGGCCTTTCCCCAGTTAAACATTTGCAGAATACAAAATATTAGTCACCCTTCTTTCCTAAAGGACAAGAATTAACATGCATAGGCAAACCGGCCGTGATTCATCACCTCTGCGTCTACCCCAAGAAGCTACTACTGCTGATAGTTACTGACAACAGCAACATGCCTGTTCTGGTACCAGAGAGAATCCTAAAAAAGGTGCCTTTGATCCTACTTCCAAAACTTACACCTCCTTAGCCCCCAGTGCTTTGGAAAGAGATTGTGTTCAGGAAGTCTCCCCCATCAGGACTTCACTAACCATTTTGTAAAGATCCCCACCAGAGTGTCAGTCCTGAGGACCCAGGCAGCTGTTGTGGGGATGTTATAAACACAGAGTAGACTTTAATTAATCTTTGAGGGTCTTAATTGCCATGATGTCATCTGCCTCTGCTTTCAGGTGTCTTGTCAGCTCTTAGATCCAACTGCACTTTATTAGATACCCAGATGCGGTTAATCAAAGTCACTAATTGCTAAACTTGATTATTATTAGGAGTTTAAAAAGTCCTCCCAGTGAGTTGTTGCCTCAGAACTGACAGAGAGAACTGTCTCCAGAAATCAAAGGGTAGGGCCCCCAAGTCAGGTTTAGCTGTATTAGCACATTGTTGTTGTCCATGAAATCAATTAAACAAAACAGGTATTATTCACTCTAAGAAAACCCAGGACATTGTAAGCTTTAGAGATGGAGAAGACACTCTCCCACCTCCATCTCCCTCATTATATAAGTGAGGGAAGGTATTGAGATCTAGAGAGATTCAATGACTTACCTAAGGTCTCTCATATACAATAAATAGCCGAACTGGAGTAGAACCTAGGTGTTGAAACTCCAAATCTAGGATTCACTTCACTCTGCCATGCTGCTTGAAAATTACAAAATAGGGAAAATCAAAGTGGTTTTTTTTTTTTTTCAGTACAAAAGTACTCACTGAAGGGTTGGTTTTTCAGCATTGAGTTCCCTTATTGCCTCAAAAATGTCTCTTTATGAACTCATTAACTTATTGACTAAAAAATTGGAGACAAGGAATGAGAGAACAGAAAGGAAGGAAATTTGAAATTAAAATGTTAAGAATGGTTCCCAGTTGAAGATAAAATGAGTTTAAAATTCAATTTAGCATGCATTTTAAAAACACCTATTCTGTATAAGTACAGTGCTGGTACATAAGGGGAATACAAAGATATTTACCACTCAGATCCCCTTCTCAAGAACTTTACGGTCTTATTCTCTAGTGGCTGTGGATTACCTCTAGGATCAAATACAAAGTCCTTTGTATGGAATTTAAAAGCCTTCATAACTTGAATCTAGCCTACCTTTTCAGCCTTATTACACATAGTTTCCTTTCAGAAAGGCTTGGGTCCAGCCAAACCAGACTTCTTGCCTTGTTCCTTACTCATGACCAGGACTATGCTACAGACAGCTGAAGCCATAGTTGTTAAATTTTCAGCATCGGCATTTATATCTTGGAAATTATCAGATGCTACAAATCAGGGCTTGATTTATCATTTTGTTGATTATCTAGACTTTAAAAAGTGATGGAGAAAAATGATTAAAGTTAAAATTGTTTCATATCTGGTTAAAAATTCACTAGTACCTGGCTGTTAAACATTCACCAACACACTCTTGCTCATGGTCTCCCATCTCCTTTCCTCATGCCCTTCCACCACTTATCCCTCCGTGTAAGAAATGTAGTATCTCTTCAACTTCTCCTCTTAGAATTCTTAGCTTCCTTCAAAGCTCAGCCCAAATATCTCTTTCCGTGGGAGGCCTTTCTTGATCCTCCCAAGTAGCTAGTGCCCCTCCCCTATTACCTTGTATTTATTTCATTTTTAATTTGTATTTGTCTATCCTGTATACACATACAATTTGACATAAAGAATTACCTTGTGTTGGGGGCAGCTAGGTGGCACAGTGGATAAAGCACTGGCCCTGGATTCGGGAGTATCTGAGTTCAAATCTGGCCTCAGACACTTGACACGTACTAGCTGTGTGACCCTGGGCAAGTCACTTAACCCCCTTTGCCCCGCAAATAAATAAATAAATAAATAGCCTTGTGTTTACCTTGTATTTATTTGACTTTACCTTGTATTCATTTTATGTATTATACACACATACAGATACAGATACAGATATATCCATTCTTCCATGCTGCTTCTAATACCTATTAGATAGTTAATAAATGTTTGTTGAGTGATCGAAATGTTGTTTGGCCAATTTTCAGTTGTGTCCAACTCTTCACAATTCCTTTTGGGGTTTTCTTGGCCAAAAAAAACCCCAAAAATAAAAAACTGGAGTGGTTTGCCATTACCTTTTCTAGTTTATTTTACAGATGAGGAAACTGAGGCAAATAGGGTTACATGACTTTCTCAGGGTTACACAGCTAGTAAGTGTCTGAGGCCATACTTGAACTCAGATCTCCCTGACTCTAGGCTTAACATTCTATCCACTGCACCACCTCACTGTTCAGTTAATTGAGATACATGGAGGGGCAGCTAGGTAGCGCAGTGGATAAAGCACCAGCCCTGGATTCAGGAGGACCTGAGTTCAAATCCAGACTCAGACACTTGACACTAGCTGTGTGACCCTGGGCAAGTCACTTAACCCTCCTTGCCCTGCCCCCCCAAAAAAAAAAATTTGAAATACACGTACACAAATAAAAGCAAAGGAGAGGGTGATAGTTTCAAAGGAGAGGCACAGGAATGTGTTATGAGCAATTAGAGGAGGACCTACTCAGTAGCAGCTGGGAATTGGCAATTTAATTGGCCCCTGAAAGGAAGGCCAAAGAAAATGAGGGATTTCAAGAGATAGGGATTGTTAGAAAGGGTTGCCTGATCCATTCCGGATATGAGGGATGAGCACCAGAAAAGACACAGAGACAGGAGGAAAAGGATAAAGACAGACAACGTGAAAGCCAGCAGTCTAGAGAATAGTCCACTTCAGCTGAAACAGGCTGTGGGAAAGAAAATAAGTTTGAAATTGTAGATTGGAGTCAGATTGTGGAAGGCCTTAAAGAGTATTCTATTCTATAAGCAATGGGAAACTGATTCTTTTTAGTAAATGATGTGATCAGAATAGAGTATTACCCTAACTTTAATGTGTGGAGGATGCATTATAGAGGAGATAGATTAGGGCCTGGAAAACTTTTAAAATCTGGAAGATATTTATAATAGTCCAGAGAAGAAGAAAACAGGGCCTGAATTACGGTGGTTAGAGGGAGAATGGAAGAGAGGAGTGCAAATATAGTGTTGTAGCAAGAGTGATGAAACTAGGATTTTGCCCCAAATTCCCTAACACAGAAGATGCCAACACCCCTTCTGCATAAAAACAAATGAGCTTAGCCCCTAGTTAGGCAGAATGATCAGTCAACATAGGAAGCTACCAAGTGTTTTCTCCAGTTGGACTCCCTATACCCCATTTAAAGGCCTGTTTCTAGCCATTGCCTCAACTATGCTTTTTACTTCTTGTTCCTAGAGCAAAAATTCCAATGCATGGCTTCTGGACAGATAAGAGAAATCTAGGAGGTAGAATCAAAAGGACTTACAACTGACTGGTAAATGATTGAGAAGAAAGAATCAATGACTAAAGTTTAAGACCAAGAACACTGGAAATATGGTGATGCTATGAACAGAAATAGAGAAGCTAGGGGAAGGATAAGGTTTGTGGGGAAGTGATTACTTATGTAATAATTAATAAATAATAATAATAATTTATATACTAATTACTTTAAGGTTTACAAAGTATTTTGTACACATAAATACATATGTGTATATATGTATATATGTGTGTGTGTGTACATGCATATATTCATATATGTGAATTTGATCCTTTCATTTACAGATAAGGAAACTGAGGCAGACAGAGGTTAAGTGACTTACCAGGGTCACACAGCTAGTAAATGTGTTCAGGTTTTTTGTTTGTTTTTTTGTTTTTTGTTTTGTTTTGTTTTGCTTTGTTTTTTGCAGAGCAATGAGGGTTAAGTAACTTGCCCAAGGTCACAGAGCTAGTAAGTGTCAAGTGTCTGAGGTCAGATTTAAACAGGTCCTCCTGAATCTAGGGCCGGTGCTTTATCCACCTAGCTACCTCCAGCTAGTAAACGTTTAAGGCAGGATTTGATCTCCTCCAAGTCCAGTGCTTTAGTTATCATATCCCCTAGGTACTATTAGGACACACAATGAGAACCATTAGGAACATAAGTAAAGAATCTGTGGAATTATAAGACAATAGCAAATATATTCCACATGACTTTTCATGGACAGCTCTATCAGGTGAGGTATAGCTACACTAGTAAGCAATGTGTGTTTGGTTGCCATATATAGTTGCAATTTTGTATGCTCGCATTTAAGTTTTGCAAAGAGCTTTACACACATTCTCTCATTTGAGCTTCACAAGAATTGTGTGAGGTAGTCATCAATATTATCCTTTTTCATAGATGGAGAAACTAAGGTTCAGAAAAATTAAATGACTTACCAGTAAACACCTGAGGTGATATTTAAATCTAAGTCTTCCTGACTCCCAAGTCCAGGGCTCCATCCACAATATACTGTAGACATTCTACTTTAAATTGTAAGGTCCTTGAGGGCAGGAACTTTTTTCCTTTATATCTTCTACCGCAGTGACTGACACATAGTAAGTACTTAATAAATACCTGTTGCTTGACTATTCCATGCATCGTCTTTTTTTTTCTTTATATATATATATATATATATTTTTTTTTTGGTGAGGCAATTGGGGTTAAGTGACTTGCCCAGGGTCACACAGCTAGTAAGTGTCAAGTGTCTGAGGTTGGATTTGAATTCAGGTCCTCCTGACTCTAGGGCCAGTGTTCTATCCACTGTGTCACCTAGCTGCCCCCATGCATCCTCTTTTAACATCAGGGTGAAGGGATTAGTTTTGGCTGCCAGAAACATTAAAATGTAACAAGGAAATATTTAAGAAAAATAACTTTTAAAAAACTAAAAATAAATAAAATGCAACATAGATAATGTTAATACATGGTTTTCTAAATCAATATGCCACCCTCAGGGGTACTTATTTATGAGACTATTTGAGTTTGACACTACTCATCAAATCCAACCTTCCCATTTTACATTTGAGAAAACCGAGGCCAGAGAGGTTACAGTTGTGCATACAACACTGATAAACATGATTCTAAACCACTATTCAAGCAAGCTTTTCTGTTCTTCTGGTATATAGAATTCTCTCCCTGCTTTAGAAAAATCTACCCATCCCCAGTGACGTGAAGTGCAAATACAGAGAAAACAATAGGTAAAGCTAGGAACAAATCTCCAGAAATATTTTAAAAAGCAACAACAACAACATAATTTTTCCAGTCCATTAATTAAAATTGACATTGCATGGCTTGCAAAGACCAAGAAAGGACAGTGCCATTTCAATACATTTCAGAACCTTTTCACTTGAGCAGACAAGTAAATCATGTAATTACTAGGATTCATTCAGCTCTTTAGTAAAAACACAGGCCTGCAACCTTGGGTAGCATACGTCGAAATTAAAGGAGTCAAACTGAAGATATTTCGAAAATGTCACAACTGCTCTGTGACATTGGATGATATGTTTATCCATTCATTATCACCGAGAACACCTGGGGCGGTGCTCAGGAAATCAGATAGTGCCTTTTAAAATAATTATAACAGAAGCATAGATTACCAAGCTGAGGAGAAACTATACAATCCTGAATCATGATGTTACTAATTTTGATCTGTTTGGGGGTATCAGCATCCAAGTCACAACAGTGTAAGGAGTGACTGCAACTGTCAGCAGCATTGAGAAGTGACTGCCAAATACGATTTCTTTAAAAAAAAAAAAAAAAAAAAGAATTCTTCCCCTGAGGAATTCCAAGCATTCGTTTTTCTATTAGCAAAATTAAGAATTAAGACACTTCCCAGTGGCAATTACTTTTGTCTATTTCTAATTTCACTCTTTCCCACATGAATGACTCTAGGGGCAGCTAGGTGGTGCAGTAGATAAAGCACTGGCCCTGGATTCAGGGGGACCTGAGTTCAAATCCAGCCTCAAACACTTGACACTTACTAGCTGTGTGACCCTGGGCAAGTCACTTAACCCTCATTGCCCCCTCCCACAAAACAAACAAACAAAAAACCAACAAAAATAAAACAAAAACAAAAATAAAATGAAGGACCCTATGTTATTAAGTGAGTTAGGAAGAACATTGAACCTAGGAACAAGGATGCCTGTTCAATGTTCCTTGAGCCAGAAGACATAAATACTAATCTTGCTCTACCATTACTAGCTATGTAACCTTAGGAACATAGAATCATTGATTTTGAAGTATGAGTGAACATTGATTTTCAGTCATGTCCAACTCTTTGCAACCCCATCTGGAGTTTTCTCAGCAAAGATACTGGAGTGATTTACCATTTCTTTCTCCAGCTCATTTAACAGATGAGGAAACTGAGGCAAACAGGGTGAAGTGACTTGCCCAGGGTCACACAGCTAGTGTCTGAGGCTGAATTTGAACTCAGGAAGATAAGTCTTATGACTCCAAGTGCAGTGCTCTATCCACTTCACCATCTGGCTACCCTTAAGCTATGATGACTAGCAGTCATCTAGTCCAGAGATGGAGCATTGCAACTGCTCTGGAGTGCTATTTGAATGACATTAAAATGTAATTGGAGGGGGCAACTAGGTGTTGCAGTGGATAAAGCATTGGCCCTGGATTCAGGAGGACCTGAGTTCAAATCTAGCCTCAGACACTTGATGCTTACTAGCTGTGTGACCCTGGGCAAGTCACTTAACCCTCATTGCCCTGCAAAAAAAAATGTAATGGGGAAATATTTTAAAAATAAATAAAAATACAAAAGAACACAATGTTAATATGTAGTTTTTCCAACTCACCCTCTGGGGTACTTTGAGTTAGACACTACTCTTTTGATCCTAACTAACCTTTTTACAAATGAGAAAACCCTTGTCCAAGGTAGAAAGTAGCAAAGTTAGGATTCCAAACCACATCCTCTGTCAGGCCAGAGTTCCTTCTACAGAACTGTGCTGCTTGGACATGTTACTTCTCTCCTTTGGACCTTAATTTCCTCACAAGTTTAAAAAAAAAAAAAAGATGGGGCAGCTAGGTGGCGCAGTGGATAGAGCACCAGCCCTGGATTCAGGAGTACCTGAGTTCAAATCCGGCCTCAGACACTTAACATTTACTAGCTGTGTGACCCTGGGCAAGTCACTTAAACCCAACTGCCTCACTTAAAAAAAAAAAAAGATTGGGGGTATCAGGCTACATTAATGGTGCTCAACTCAACATTTAAATTTGTTTTTATGATTATAGAACACATATATTTTCACTACTCCTACCTTTTTTTTTTCTCTTAACAAAGACTAGTTAATCCACTTGCACCTTCTTTGAACAAAGGGCTGTGTGATATACAATTAGAGTGAGAAGAGGGTAGCGAGAAGGAAAATGCCTCTATGGAGAGCCATAGATGGGGTAATCTCTGAGGTCTCTTGTAAGAGACTAAAATTATAAGGGGCTATGTCTGTTTCATTCATTCAGCACTGGGAATCTTAGTCAGCTATAAGGCGGTTGGCCAGAGGGGGTCTGAGCAAGGGGGGTGGTGATTATTGGGGGGCTTTAACCTTCAAAGGAATTGAGTTGAGCAAATGCTACATTGAACTAGTCAGAGTGGAAAGGATATGGCTTTTAAAGGGCACATCTAGCATATCTACCGGAGGAAAGTAATACTGGCAATGCTTCAAAGGATATAACTTTGGATGGTAAAGTAGGTAGGCTATGGAATGAAATCACATATGGCAGACTGTCAGAGTTTTCCTACACATGCAGTACATTTATATAAGCGCAAATGGATGCTGCTTAGAAGGAGTCCCTCCCAATTTCCTGTAGAATCCGCCCTCAGATGATCAGATATTCTTTGACCAAAGGATCCATGCAAAAGTGGAGGATAACTTTTATGATCAAATATTTCGAAATTAGCTTTTACTCTCTCTGGAAGAGTTTCTGAAATGTGAATTGTGGTTGCATTAGCGCTTGAAATTGGGAGAATTTTTGTAATAATAATTATGTGAAAATAAAGATTTTTTTGAAATGTAGTAATATCAAGCAAAAGGGGCCGGGGTGGGGGTTGTGGGGGGGTTCCAATGGTGACAATTCTTACAGTAACCTCATCCTTTATCATCTATTCCTGGAAAAATCTAGAAAATATGGATTTAATTGTTAACAAGAAGATTCTGAATTAGAAATAGAGCTCTCATTTAGCAGGGTTTTTTTTAAAGTCCTAAACAGTGATTTCACAGGTGAGGGAACTCCCAGTGTGTAAATTCTCTCTGTGCATGCAGATTATCATCATCAATCATTATTATCATAATTATTAGTAGCTAGTATTTACAAAGCTCTTTAAGGTTTACAAAGTACTTTAGAAAAATGATCTCATTTTATCCTTAGAATAATCCTAAAATATAGGTGCTAATATTATCCACATTCTACAGATGAAGAAACCAAGGCTTAGGAACAATAAGTGACTTACCCAGGGTCATATAGCTAGTAAATGTCTATTGCTGGATTTGAACTTGGGTCTTTATGACTACAAGTCCAATGTTCCATCCACTGCTTCATATAGTTGCCTCTGTAATTTATAGTCTTAGAGATTTGTCCAAGGCTTGAGACGTTATCAGTTTATTCAGGGTCACATAACTAGTATTTATTAGAGGTAAGACTTGAACCCAGATCTCCCTAGGGGCTCTTACCTCTTTTTTTTTTTTTTGGTCTAATGGATCCTTTACATAGTCTCATGAATGCTTTGCACCCCTTCTCAGAATAATAATTTTAAATAATTGAAGGAAATGCTCAATTTCCATTGTAAATTAGCAAAAATAAAGATTTATTTTTCTGCCACTCAAGTTCACAGACCCCTTGAAAGCTATTCACAGACCCCATGATGTTACGAACCCCTACCCTACAGGAAAAATCTGTGAAGAGAAGAGAATACAGTATAAATGTGACTTTTAACGATCGTGACTGCCTTACCATGGTACCTAGCATTCACAAAGTCTGAAAACCTTGTCTGCTCCTCTTTAATTTGTCTTTTCAGCCTGTTGACAAGGTAGTTAACAAATGGAATTATCCATTTTTTTAATATATCAGGAGAAATTGACGTTTGGATAACTGTGTAATTTGGCCATAACCGCAGCTACACAATGATGAGCGGTGAGATTGAAAAGCTAGAGACAGCAGGAAAATCAGCTGCTTGTTTCCAAACATCTCAGTGTTGGGCATCCTGCAGAAATATGACTCGGTGGCAAAGCTGAGGATGTAACACAGAGGTGAAGGACAATTGACAACAACAAAAAGGAGAATTGTCTATTGAGTTCAGATTACTGCTCTGGAGGCTGGGGGCTTTTTAGAACTTAAATAAAATACTCTCTGCCCTCATGGATTAACAGCCTATCCAGGAGAGGGATAAGATAGCTAAGATTAGCTAAGGTCATAGTTAATAATGTACAATATTACAGGATGAATGAATGAATGAATGAAGCATTTATTAATTGCTTACTAGGTGCAAAGCACTGTGCTAATTGCTGAAGATACAAATAGAAAAGTAGATGGTTGTAACTTCACAAGGAGCTCACATTCTAATGGGGAGTTAACACATATGTCTAGAAATGTACATCGAATAAATACAAGGTAATTGGACAGGGGTCAGAATACATTAGCATCTGAGAGCATCCGGAAGTTCTTCACAGGAACAGTTACATTTGAACTGAGTTTTGAAAGAAATTAAGGATTGTAAGAGGTAAAGGTGAGGATGGAGTGTGTTCCAGCCCTGAGATACAACCAATACACAAAGAAAGATGGGAAATGGATTGTTTTTTAGGAGAAACAGTAAGAAGGCCAATTTAACTGTACAAGTGCAAAAAGGGGAATAACAAACATATGAGGAGACTGGAAAAATAGATTGGGACCAGGTTGTAAAGAGCTTTAAATGCCATACCTAAGGGTTTATATCCATTTTAGGGGAAAGAATTTCAGAAATAGACATATCAGTAATGCTAATTCCATACATTTATGGACCTGTCATGGACAATAAGCTCAATCAAAATTTCTCTCAAGACTGTTGTGAAAATTTGCTAAATTAGGAGGCAGCAAGGTGGCACAGTGGAAAAAGCACCAGCCCTGGATTCAGGAGGACCTGAGTTCAAATTTGACCTCAAACACTTGACACTTACTAGCTGTGTGACCTTGGGCAAAGCACTTAACCCTCATTGGCTCGCTAAAACAAAAAGAAAAGAAAGAAAAAGAAAGAAAGAAAGAAAGAAGGAAAGAAAGAAAGAAAGAAGGAAAGAAAGAAAGAAAGAAAGAAAGAAAGAAAGAAAGAAAGAAAGAAAGAAAGAAAGAAAGAAAGAAAGAAAGAAAGAAAGAAAGAAAGAAAGATAGATAGATAGATTTGCTAAGTCCAGGATAGATGCAGGCTAGGAGGCATAATGAATACATCATTGCTTCAGGATGTTCTATTACTGGTTTTCCTGGTGTGGGTAGTCCTAAGGAGCAGAGCACAAACCCTCCTCTCTTTTGATAGATGGATGGTTTCCCTGAGTTACTCTTGCCAAAAATAATAATTATAGTAATAATAAATGAAATAAATTCTTTGGCCAAACTTCTGGTAATGAAACTTAGGGAATATAGCTAGAACTTTCTGCAGATGATAGATAGTCCTTCACAAGAGTGAGACTTGAATCCTTTCTACTTTGATTGGATCTGCCAGAGGCTTCTTCTTACTGTCATTGCCTTTGAGAAGTGAGGGTCACCACCCCCATTCAATTCATTTCAATTGAATAAACATCTATTAAGCTCTTTTGCTAGGTGATGGGGTTGTAAAGACAGAAGGAAACTGTCCCATGTTTTAAGAAGTTGACCCTCTCAGAGACAACTAAGTGGCACAGTGGATAGAGCACTGGCCCTGGATTCAGGAGGACCTGAGTTCAAATCTGACCTTAGACACTTGACACTTACTAGCTGTGTGACCCTGGGCAAGTCACTAAACCCACATTCCCCTGCCCCCCCCCAAAAAAAGTTGACCTTCTCCAGGGGGGATTCAATATGTTTACAAGAAAAAAATATATAAAATAATGCAAAGTAAGTGAAAGAGGGAGAAGGTGCTAGTAAGTGGGGGGAATTAAGAACCTATAGAAAGTGGCACATAACAAAGTTTGACTGTGAAGGAAGCCAGGGATTCTACAGATGACAAGTGGAGAGGAAATGTGTTTCAGACGTTACTGATCACATTGAAAACATCAATGCCTTTTGTTCTCTGATAGAACTTTCTCCTCTGTACCTAGCAAACCACCCTTTTAACAAAGATTAAAAAGAAAACAATATTATTCAGTGAGACCAAGCAATATATTGTGTCTAGCAGCCTTTAGAGCATTCCACATTCATTCTCACCTTACTAATGAAGAGGAGGTACATTTTTTTCTACTTTTCTTTGAGACCAAACGGTTATTATAATTAGAGTTCTGGTTTGTTTTATTGCACATTCCATTCTATATATTGTTTTCTTGCTTCTCTTTGCCCTGCATCAGCTCATGTCTTCCCATGTTTGACTATATTCTCATAATACTCATTGTTCATTTCAGTATAACAATTTTCCTTTACATTCATGTACCAAATTTTATATATCCTTTCCCCAATAATAAATACCTCATTTCTATCTCTCTGCTACTACAAAATGTGGGGTCCTTCTTTCTATCTTAGATAACCCTGGTTCAAAGATGGCAGTGAACATAAGCAGCAGTGGGATGTTTAAGTCAAAGGTTATGGACATTTTAGTCAATTTTGGGGCCATAATCCCAAACTGCCTCCTAGAACAGTTAGACCAATCCAAAGCTTCACCAAGAGTGTGCCTTTCTTTATGGCCTATTATTGACAATTCCATATTTTTTTCTCTTTTGACAATTTTCTGTGTGAGAGGTGAAAATTCAGAATTGTTTTAATTTACATTTCTCTTATAATCAGGTCACTTTCATATAATTGTTGATAGTTTGAAGTTCCTTTGAGAGATAGGCAGTATGGTTAAATGATTCCCTTCTAAATGGTATCCCTGCTTCCATGTTCTCTGTCCCATCATACCACCGTCATAATGATCTTCCCAAGAATCAAGTTTGACAGTCACTCCCTTACTCAAAAACTCTCAATGACTCCCAATTCCTGAGATGATAAAAACAAAACCTTCTCATCCTGGTATTCAAAGTCTCTACAATCTGGCTCCAACAGACCTTCCCAAACCTATGTTACATTACTCCCCTTCACCCAGTTTGGCTTACTAGTGGTTCTTTATTTCATTCTGCCATCTCACACCTCTGTGGCAGGCTACCCCCCAAAGCCAGTAATACTCCCTTTTTGCTTATTGAAATTCTTCCCCTCCTTCAGGGCCCAGTTCTGTTCCTGCCTTCTCCAAATTTCCCTCTTTCTTCCTTGGTAAAAATGACTTCTCCCTCCTCAGATTTCCCTGAAGCATATTGTATGTGTCTCTTTAATGCCTCCATCATATTCTCCCTTGTTTTATGTTTACTTGTATATGGTATGTTTCTCCCAAAAGAAAGTAAATTCCTTGAAGGTAGGGTTGACACCGTTTTTCATCTTCACATTCCTTAGAACCTAGGGGATAAAAATCCAAATGGATTGAATTCTATTGAATTGATGACTTTCTTAATGAATTCATATTGAATAGAATTCAGATGAGGATTAAATGAGATATTTGTGAAGTGTTTTGTAAACCTGAAGGCACTACATAAATGTTAGCTAAAAGCATTGAAAAGGCATTGCATTAGAGATGTCAGGAGACCCGACTTGCTGTGTGACTGTGAATGAATCACTTTGCTTTTCTCTGCCCTAGTTTCCTTACGTGTTAAAAGGGAATAATGTGAGGCACAGCTAGGTAGCACAGTGGATAGAGCACTGTCCCTGGATTCAGGAGGACCTGAGTTCAAATCCAGCCTCAGACACGTAACACTTACTAGCGGTGTGACCCTGGGCAAGTCACTTAACCCCCATTGCCCTGCCAAAAAAAAGGGGGGGGGATAATGTCACATTTGGTGGTTGTTTTTGTTGTTTGTCCTTCCTCCTTGAAGAGGACCATGACATTGGAAGGTGATGTCAGGACTTGCAGTGAATTGGATTTAAGTGAGGGAGGGCTATGAAAAGTCACCAACCTCACTCTCTCCTCTGAAGCCATCTGGGTCTAGTGACAAGAGATACATCAGGATGATTAGAGATGGTCTCAGATGTTTGAGGCAATCTTGGTTAAGTGACTTGCCCAGAGTCACACAGCTAATAGTGTCTGAGGCTGGATAGATACCATCTACCTCAAAGTTTTGTTATGAGGAAAATCAAAATCTGTTCATTTATTGAGAAACATTTATCAAGTGCCAAGCAATGGACATACAAAAACAGAACAAAATTTAACAACAGAAATGATGCCTGCCCACAGGGAGCTTGTACTCTATACAAATGTGGTGGTATTATTATTATTATCATTTTCCTGCTATTTCTTCTCTCTCTGACCCCTCAAATAATGAAAACAGCATTCTTAATGTGGTTGTAGAAAAATTTATAATCCAATGGTAAGGCATTATTAAGATAAAATGGGGGGGGGCAGCTAGGTGGTACAATGGATAGAGCACCGGCCCTAGATTCAGGAGGACCTGAGTTCAAATATGACCTCAGACACTTGACACTTACTAGCTGTGTGACCCTGGGCAAGTCACTTAACCCTCATTGCCCTGCAAAAAAAAAAAAAAAAGATAAAAATCCTAGGCATGAAGCTTTTCCCATATAGTTTTGTCTTGTTTGGATTTTCCTTTTCCTCTACTGTACATACATGCTGTTCTTCCTCCTTCCCAGTCCTGATGCCTCCACACTTGTTTGTTTGTTTCTTTGTTTGTTTTTCTGGAGGGTGTACCTTTTGGTACAGAACTGGAGTTTTGCAAAGATCTAAATATCATATATGTTAAACAAGCCCTGAGATGTCTGATTGCAAAATGCATGAATCCACCGCCATTTGTATGTTTCAGACTGAGGTGTGTCCTATATACATATGGTTAGGAAGTACCAGGTTTCTCTTACATGAGCTGTCATCAAGCAAACAGTTGATGGGGCTGTCCACATTCAGAGGGCTGATTGTTATATTATATTTGAGCGGGAATTTTTCATCCCTTTCAGTTCCACTCCCATTCTCCCAGAATGCAGGTTTTCTCCTGATAGGATGTTTCCTCGCTCCAGGCATGGCCTACCCCGACCACTGACTGTAATTTACTTTTGGGTGTCTGTCGCCTTGAGCTTGCCTTCTGACTAGTTTGTTGAATGATGTGCTAATCCATTATATTTTTCAGACAAGTGTATCGACCAGTATAAACAGACTGGAGGGCACAAACGGAAATGAAAGCTATACTTCCTTGAATCATTTAAAAAGCTCCTGCAGTGGTGGCAATGGGAAATAACTTGGCTCTGTACATTAAGTAAGAGAGAGGGAGGGATGGATGGAAGGAGGGAGCTCTCAATAAATAAAACAAAAATTGAAATAGCCCTTCCTGCAATGGATGAGGGCAGGCTTCAGATGTTTCCCCTTATTTATTTATTTTGTAAGATGATGCTCAGGGAAAGCCACTCGAAAATGTCCCTCCTGTGTCATAAATCCGGAAGATGAGCGCAAAATCAAACAGTACCTGCCATTCTGTTTAGATTCCTACCCCGACCACCTAGGCTGGCTTTGGTTCGAAGTCATGTATCTTTTTTAAAATCACTGATACAAATAAAGAATGGAAAGTTGACCCTCAGAGGAGTTCTAGGCAGAAAAATTAGGGCTGAGTTGCCTTTTCCCTATGGTGTGTGCGTGTGCGCGTGTGTGTGTTTCTCTTGCCTGGGGATTTTCAGGAGGTAGGAATGGACAATGAGTGTTTTTTGGGGGGGGAATCATGTTTCAAGTTAATCTTTCTTAAAAGAAAATGCCAAATGCCATTGTCACCTGGGCTTTCCAATTTGCAGGTCCCAAGCTAGAGGGTAAATGCTTTTACTTGTCACAATGCGAACAGCACGTGCCATAGCTAAGGAAACTTTGGGCCAGATACATTCAGATCTAATTTGTGCACACAAGAAACATCACGAAAAATGGTGTTCTCCAATTAAAATTACAACACTGCCAAAGTGGAGCAATCCCCTGATCGGAAGCACAGGGCTCATTTTTTTTCAAGGCACGTTTCACTCTTGTCACTTTTAGAAATAGTTACATTGTGAATTACCTCCATCTCTCCAGATTGCCCGTATGACAAACTTTGAAAACAGTTCTTCCCCATCTCGCTTCTGAAGCTGTTGATCAGAGTCATTAATTTGCTATGCTTGGATAGGGTTTCTGGAAGTTTAGTGCTTTATTTTTTAATGTTTCTATATCCTGTGTTTCCTGGTGCAGAGATAATAAGGAAGCCCTGGGTTCAGATGTGGCTTGCTCTACAACTCTCAAAGCTTTTTCTTGTGTTTCATTTGATCCTGTGTGGTAAGAAAAGCAAGAACTGAATTTTTAATCCCCATTTGACAGAGAGAAACCGAAGTCCCAAGAAGTTTGACAATTTATTCAGTCACAGGGTCAGTAAGGGAGTGGTTTCTACAATTCAGGTTCGACCAATAGTCTTTCCTTTTTGTTATTCAGTGTCTCTCTTTTTTAAAAAAACTATTATTGGTATATATTGTTTTTATACCATCTGAACTTCCAATATGATTTTCCCTTCCTTTCCAGAGTCATTCCTTATAACAAAGAAAAAGAAAAAAACCATTTAGAGAAACTAACCAATGCATTAATCAAGCTCGATATTCCATATAGTATTCCACATCTGTAATGCCTCCACCTCTGGAAAGGGGCTTTCTTAGAGTGCTTCTTAAGGGTTAAGATTGTCATTTTAATTTTACAGCATTTTATTGTTGTTCTTTCCATTTATATCATTGTAGTCATTGTACATGTTAGTACCTAGTTCTGTTTACCTCACTTTATATCATTTTTCCAGGCTTCTTTGTATTTTTCCCATCCATTGGTTCTTAAAGCAAAATGATATTCTATTACATTTATGTGCTACAACTTTTTTTTTAGCCATCCCCCATCCTGGGGGCAAACTTTGTTTACCAGTTCTTTGACACTATAAAAATACTTTTATCTTTAACTGTATTAATATTGGTTACCTATTGTCCTTGGGAAGTAAAAAAGGATAAAAAGCTACATTAGGATAAAAATATAACATTCTCCAATAGCCCACAGCCTAGACTGGCTCTCCATTTTCTACCTGCCACTGAAATCCTTTCCCCCTGGTAAGGGTAGATGAAATGAATGATTTGTTGAATACCAACAATACAGGTTGTGTTCCTTGTGCCATTTTCTTAATAACAATTTAAAGTTCCCTTTCACTGTCTTCAGTAATGCTGCCCTGCCTGGTCAGAATTTGACTGATGAATCACTTTCCCTATATTCCAGACAGAATAAGAATCAGAGAATATAAGGGCTAGGAGGAAACTAAGTGATCAATCAGTCAATCAAAAAGTGTTTACTATGCCTATTACATACCATGCACTGTGTTCAGTGATAGAGGTGCAAAGACAAAAATGAAATTATCCCTGCACTCAAAGAGCTTGTATTCTACTAGGAAAGGCAAAACGTAAATGTATGCATATATATATATATATATATATATATATATATATATACACACACACACATATACATACGTACATATATACATATATACATACATACACACAAAAGACACAAGTTTTGCTGGATGTGTGTGTTGCTGGAGACTTGCTGTGGGAAGGCTCCACCATGAGGAAAATGCCTCAGAGGCATTGTGGCTTTTCCTTGGCGTCAGGAAATGACGTTTGCTCATGGGTGCTGTCTATCAAGGCTACCAGCCAATCAACTTGAGGAGCCTCCTATTTTCTGGGAGGAGAGGGAGCCTGCACGGAGAGCTCTGGAGTTTTGGGGTTCCTGACTTGGTGGTGGTGGCAGCAGAGGACTTCACAGGAAATTTGAGGAAAGATAGGAATGCCAGGCTGTTGGAATTCTGTTCTCAATCTTTTTCTTTCTATTTTCCAATAAACCCTTAAAAACCTAAACACATTTTATCAGTGATTTTAGTCAGTTTCCCCCAAAACTGGGGGAACAGATTAGAATCCACATTTAGAATCTTAAATTACACAGTGTATAAGAGAGACAGACCGAAACAGACTGAGGGACATAGACAGGCAGGGTTAGGGAGGGAGGGAGAGAAAGAGAAGGGGGGAAAGAGAGAGAGAGAGAGAGAGAGAGAGAGAGAGAGAGAGAGAGAGAGAGAGAGAGAGAGGCAGAGGCACTGGCACCTTCATGGGAAGACCTAATGTGGGAATGATATTTGAGATGATCTAGCCTGTTTGAAAGGCAGAACAGGGATTTGTATCCTCATTTTATCGCATTAAATCTAGTTTCCTCAGTTTACAGTGAAAGAAACCATACCCATAGAGGTTAAATGATTAGCCCACAGCTAATAAGAAGAAAATTCTGTAGAGTTTTGCATATTCATAATGCTACCCTAGAACATACATCTTTACCTTCTTGATACTATCTTCTTGACTCCTGAATTTATCTGGTAAATTTTTCTTTCCTGGCCTCATCACTTCCTAGATCAACTCTTTTTGAAATGCAGTATGAGTTTTACTGGACTTGTTGGCTAAACAGACAATACTAACAGATTCTGGGAAACAGTGTACACATGAGTTGATGACGAAAGAAAAAAAATGTAGAATGTGATGAGTAAATGCAGCGTGAATTCTTGTTGCTGTTGTTTAACTGTTTTCAGTCTTGTCCTGCTCTTTGTGACACACCCTTTTGAGGTTTTTTGTTGTTGTTGTTGTTGTTGGGGGAGGGGGGGGTTTCAAATATACTACAGTGGTCTGTCATTTCCTTTTCCAGCTCATTTTATAGATGAGGAACTGAGGCAAATGGTGAAATGACTTACCCAGGGTCCCACAGCTAGTAAAGGTCTGATGCAGAATTTGAATTCAGGAAGAAGAGTCTTCCTGAGTCCAGGGCCAGTGCTCTATCCACTGTACCACCTTGCTGTGTTTTTCTTTGATTTACCAATGTCTGGAAACTTAACTTATTCAGACAGTCCAGAAAAATTCCCGACAGGCTGGTGAATTGAAATACTGTTGGACTCACAGAGTCTCCATCCCAGAAGTATAAAGACCAAATCTTTAGGCCTTCTTTGTCATTTGGGTAAAGGTAAGGGACTCAACTGGAACCTCTTCATTTTCCATCGGCACCTCTGGTGGTTTTGACTCTTTGAATGTCATGCTCTTGCCCCTTCTGCACCTGGGTGCTAGATTCCTCCTAGTCCTCCCCCAGCCTTGCTTTCTAGCTTCCTTTTGTGTACTGTCTTCCACCATTAGACTGTAAGCTCCTTGAGGACAAGAACTGTTGTTTTTTGTTTTTTTCTTATTCCTATCTCTAGCACTTAGCACAGTGCCTGGCACATAGTAAGTGCTTAATAAATGGTTTTGTTTTTTTTTAATTGAAGCTAACTAACTTGGAGTCAGGAAGATCCAAGTTCAAATATGGCCTCTCTTATTTAGCTGTGTGACTTTTGGCAAGTCACCTAGCCCACCTCCTCAGTTTTCTCATTTGTAAAATGGAGGCAATAATAATAGCACCAGCCTGGTGGCAGCTAGGTGGCACAGTAGATAAAGCACCAGTCCTGGATTCAGGAGGACCTGAGTTCAAATGTGGCCTCAGACACTTGACACTTATTAGCTATGTGACCCTAGGCAAGTCACTTAACCCTCATTTCCCCCTGCAAATAAATAAATAAATAAATAAATAAATAAATAAATAAATAAATAAATAAATAAATAAATAAATAAATAAATAATAGCACCAGCCTCCCAAGACTGTTGAAAATATAAAATGAGAATATTTGCAAAGCACATTGTAAACCATAAAATATTGTATAAATGCTATCTGTTGTTACTATACGTAACTATCAATGAATTTATCGAAAACCAGCTACTCAGTTCTCCTGGATAACTAGTTGCCATGAACATTTATATAAGTTGCTAAAAGATACTTCCAATTTAGTGTGAAGATCAGTGTTAGGAAGAAAGGGACTGTGCTGAGGATTAGACTAGAAGTAATTATAATAATACCAACAAAAATAATGCCTTTCACCTGTATATCACTTTACTATTAATGAAATGTTTTTACATCCATTATCTTGCTTAATCCCCACAAGAACCCAGGAGGTAGGAAGAGGAGTAGTTATAAAAAGGAAAGAAATTGAGGGCGGAAAACAGTATGGCTCTAGAGAATGCCAGGCAGGCAGGTGTGTTTTAAAATGCCTGAAGGTCAGCCAGGAAGTTTAAATGCAAGACCATTTTAAACCCCAGCCCATACCTTGCATATGCATGGGTAGTAAACCGTAGTAACCTAAGAAAGTATAGTACCTGATGCCTTATTTCTTTATAGGCTGGAGAAGTAATCGCCTTGACTATAAAACAAAACAGCTAGGCTCACTCAAAATTTTCTTCTTGGGGAAATGGGGGAAAATCCCTTTGATCTCTATTTAAATTTGTAAGGAAAAAAACCCACCACACCCGTGACCCATGTTGGGAGGATTTTTGTTGTTTTCCCCAGAGGTGGCCACAGTTGCTTTAATTATTTTGTCAATACTTGGGAGACCCAGTTTCAAAGAAGCTGCCCATTTCCTCCTAGCTCCAAACATGAGGAATCTATTTGTGCTTCTAAACCGTGGTCGTCAGCCCACACATCAAAATAGCTGAACCTTAGCAAGATAAAAGCTGTCCAAGCTTGATTTCATTTCTACACAGATGGCTATAAACATGACACTGGAATATTAGGCTCGACTTTCCTTGACAAACCTGAAAATTGGCCATGCAGAACTATTTAAAATCGGTGGGGAAACTGAACCTGAAGTTTGCTGTTGATGAACACAGGGAAAACACCTAATTAGTGGATATTCATGTCAGTGTAAAGGAAATGCCTTGTTTCCCTCATTTTAATATTTTGTGGCTTTCATCTGTTCATCCATTCAAAAAAGCATTTATGATGTACCCACTGTATGCCTGGCACTGTTCTAGGAGCTGACCCAGACACAAACAAAATTATCCCTGCCCTCAATTAGCTGACATTTCTATTAAGGAAATACCAACACATACAAAGAAAAATGCAAATAAACAAAGTAATTTCATTCAGGGAGAAGACATTAGTAGCTAAAGTGATCAGGAAGGGAATTAATTAGGAGGTGAGGTACTTAAAACTGAGCTTTGAAGAAAGGCAGGGAGTCTAAGAGATGTAAGGAAGGAATATATTCCAGTCATGCGGAAACAGCCTATGCAAAGACATAAAGGTGGGAAAATGAATGGAATGGAATAAGAACAGCAAGTTTAGCCAGTTTGGCTAGAAGATAAAGTGGATAAAAGGGAGTAATGTGTGGGAAAAACTAAGTGGCACAGTGGATAGAGCGCCAGGCCTTGAGTCAGGAAGACCTGAGTTCAAATGTGGCCTTAGACACTCACTAGTTGTGTGACGCTGGGCAAGTCACTTAACCCCATTTGCCTCAGTTCCTCATCTGTAAAACGAGCTGGAGAAGGAAATGGAAAGCCAGTCCAGTATCTCTGCCAAGAAACCCCAAACTGGGTCATGAAGAGTCCTAATATAACTAAAACAATTCAACAACCAAAAGTATTTATATAGTACTTTAAAGATTTGAAAAAAAAAAAAAGATTTGCAAAGCACTTCACAAAGGAAAAAAGGAAACAAAATCTGACACTTCAGAGGAGGAGGCCTGAGGGGAGAAATGGGAAAGAGGAATTATGCCCCTTTCAACACAGTAAAAGTTATGATTTGGAGCTTTTCTGCATGGTAATTTATCTGCATTATAATGAAAGTAATGATAATAATAGCAAGCATTTATATAGCACTTTAAGGTTTGCCGAGTACTTTACATGTTTTAATTCATTTGATCCTCATAATAACCCTGTTAAATAAATGCTATCATCCCCATTTTTGTAGATGAGAAAACTGAGACATGTGGAAATTAAGGGACTTGACCAGGGTCACACAGCTAGTATTATCTGAAGCTGGATTTGACTCTGGTCTTCCTGACTCCAAGTCCAAAATTCCATCATTGCACCTCTCAGCTCCATAAGTAGCTGCTCCAGCTTTTAAGAAAAGTGTTCCAAAACAAGAAAAAAAAATTGTAACCTTTTGTAAAAATCATATGATTGAAAGATTTCCGTGTGGAGAAACAAGAGTTGCCTTTATGTTCTTTAAGCATTTGCATAAGGCTTTGCAGCGTTAGTAAATTCCAAGAAGCATAAATATTGATACACCGTGGCTCACTTCCCACATGCTGCTTGTTTGGTTTTGTCTAAATTGTAGAAAGCAAAGAACACAAGGAATGCTGTTTAAAGGCATGCTTGCCCCTAACCCAGGCTTTTGGGGGAAGACCATTGTCATTCAGTCTCTCTCTGTTTTTGTTCCTCTGCCTCTTTTCAAAGCTAGGTTCCTTTAAGCATCAAGGGTCCATCCACAGGGAAATGTAGAATTCACTGTGGATATTACTGCTAATTTTTCACATGACAGAAAAACAGTTAAAACAGGATTCATGTAACAGGCACAGTAGATCTGGAAGCCTACATTTAATGGAGGGAAGAGAACAACCCTTAAATCAGACTTTCCAAATGGGCGTGTAAAATAAAGAGCGTCAGATGTCTGAAGTGATGACGGTGGCTAAGTGGACTAGTTAATTATAGCTGAAAAATAAATGCATTCTCCAAGCAAGGGTGTCTCTTTGCTACTATGTTGCTGAAAGGAAAAAATATTAGCTCGATTACATTATTACTAAAAGGCAGATATTATAGTTAGTCTTGGAGGTTATTATCATCATTAACAGAAATAGCTGTAAGGAGAAACCTGCATTCAGCCCCAGAAGTGTGCTGGGCACTGTACATGGCACTTTGGAAGGCATGCTCCCTGCCCTCAGAGAATAAATTTATTTTTATGAGCTGCTGACAAGACATTGAACAATAAAGCACCTGGCTTCCCTCTCCCCCCCCCCCCCCCCCACCGACTGTTCCTAACACTGCATAAGAAGTCGTTTTTGGTTTGGATTTGGTTTGGGGGTAAATGCAATGAATTATATCACAGTCATGCTTGGTGGCAGATGAGTAATAAAGTCTTCAGCCGAACAAACCTGCAACCTGCCCTGTTCACTGTGTTGAGAGCCGCTAAGCAAATCATCAACAGGCGCAGCAGTGTGTGTTTGGGGTTGGCCAACAAGTAAGAATTGAAAACTGCAATTCATTGGGGGGTTGAGGGTGGGGGGAGCTTAGAGTGAGGTGAGAAAATTCTTAGTATGAATCAAGATGGGAAATAAATTTGGGGCGACTATAAAATTCTCCCTTGGCATAAGTGGGTATTCTTAGTTTTCTTTTAATAAAGATATGGAGTAGCTTTCAAAATACAATATACGGCATAATCCAGTAAAAGAGCTGATATATGCTGAAAAGAGATGGCCTGCCTGCATATCAAATATTAATGCTTAATCTAGCAGGAATTTTAAGGACAAGGCAAATCTGTTATTTTAGCTGGAGAAAATATTCTCTTCTCATTCCACCCCTCCCCTTGATTTTTTTAAAAACCCTAACAGGTGGCACTAGAATTTATTTGAACTAAGAGCATCTGGATACAAGTGAAAGGAATCTACAGAGACATAAAGACCTGGTTAAGCAAGGATAATGCAGGCATCAGATGACCATTTAAAATACTAAGTATGGAGATTTAACAAGAGGTCATGGGTTAAAGGCAGGGGGTTTATGCTTAGTCTGGAAAGTCCTTTCAAAGTCAAGAGGAGTTGTAAAAATGTAGAAAGTGGATCATCTAAACACACCTGGTGGGAAGAGAATGAAGAGGTGAGAACTTGTAAGACAAAGAGGTTGTCCATTTTCAGAACCAACTTGAAACTCATGGGTTTCCAGGTTAAAATAAATGGGGAGAAGGAGGGTATGGAGTGTTCTTAAAGGAAGATTTACTACAAGACTATGTTCTAAGACTTAAAAGCACCTCTAAGCAGCAGTCACAGTTGTTAGGGAGTAACCTTTCAGCGAGGTCAAAGGTTATTCTCCTGATCCTTAGTTGGCAGGGAGGGGTTAAAATTTTCACAGGACAGGGACTATAAAAATACAAATTTGGTCTTCAGTCCAACCTCACAGCATTTATTGTTTTTAAGGTTTTTTCATAAAGGATGAATCAATAGCAGTGCTTGACCTCCCACTGTGCTCCAGTCGTATCTAAATTAGAGGGTTGTCTTTGAATTGATGAAGGATTAGAGCAGAGTGATAGCAATGCAATTCAAAAGGCTAGAGAAGATCAGAGAGTTGAGTATTCATGTTATAAAGGCACGATGGAGCAGAGAAACCTGCAAGTCTTTGGCCTCTCTTATTCCTTCTCCCTAAGTCATGCTCATCTATTCCCATCCCTCCTTTGCATCACTGCAGAAGTAGAAGGAGAACCATATTGTAGAAGGGGAAATCACCATTTTAATTTTTTCTTTGTTTCATAGGTTCCACAGGTGTCCAAAAAATTCACCCCTGTGTGAGTAGTCTACTTGTGGTGAACCTCTCTGTACTTAGACAAGATCATTGAAAAGTGGCTCAATCTTTTAGGTTCAATCTCCCATATTCAAACTCTTTCCAGTTTGGCAGAACTGCCAGTGCTTGCTTACTTTGACATAATTATAATGTATTGACATCCCACTATTAAGATTCCTGTAATTCCTTTGATATTCTTCCACCAAGAATCATGCTTCTGCTTAATATGTTTTAGATACCATGTTATTTGGGGGGGGGGTGAGGCAATGAGGGCTAAGTGACTTGCCCAGGGTTACACAGCTAGTAAGTGTCAAGTATCTGAGGCTGGATTTGAACTCAGGTCCTCTTGAATCCCGGGCCAGTGCTTTATCCACTGCGCCACCTAGCTGCCCCGATACCATGTTATTTTTCAAGTTGAGGATTTTGAAATAGACCAATCTAAAGGGAATTGTGTGCCCCTGCCTTAACTTCTAATTTTACTGGACTTCTATTCTTTGAATACTACTTTTTCGTAGTAAAACTTGCTTTCTCCTTGATTAATTCTCTATTTATAAGTCATTCACATATCCATTGGGAGAGGTCATATGTGAAATCTTGCTTTTTCTCTTTGTGATGTGCAGACACCCCAGTTCCTGGCAAATGTTATAGTATGGTTTTTTTTTCTTCTAACAATCATTTGACATTCTAGGATGAGTCGTTATGACACCAGACACTTAGGAGAATACTTGTACTATGTAAATAATTATAATACACAGAGATTTATCCACTGGAAGAAAAAAGGGAGAGGGAGAGGTCTCATGACCAAGGCAGAAATTTCTTGTCGTTTCGTTCTTATCATCTATTGGGATCATATCACTGTGTAAATCTTCCTTTACAATTTGGTGTTCAGTTTCCAAATACAGCTCATCTTGTCACCTGAGAAGATCTGTGGGGATCCATTTAATATGTAATTAAACAAAATCCACTCTCAAGGAGATGTTGTCCTCTTTAAACCAGCTCTTTATGAGCTAAAAGAGGCAAAAATGTTCAAAATGGGTTTAACTGAAAATTATTATTAATAATAATAATAATCCTACTCCAATCATGAAAGCCCCTAACCCCCTGAACAACTTGCTTTAAGGGTTACCCACTGATTTGTTGAGTCATTTTTCAGTTGTATCCAACTCTTCATGACTCCATTTGGGCTTTTCTTGGCCAAGATAGTGGAATGGTTTGCCATCTCCTTCTCCAGCTCATTTTATAGATGAGGAAAATGAAGCAAAAAAGTTTAAGTGACTTGCTCAAGGTCACATGTATCTGAGATCAGATTTGAACTCAGGAAGATGAATCTTTCTGACTCTAGGCCTGGCACTTACCACCTAGCTGCCCTCCCACCCCACCACTCCACTCCTGCTGACAGGAGAACCTGAAACAAGTCCAAAGCCTAGGAAAAAGCAGTATCTTTAGCACAAATGTGTTTGTTTAATAAATTCAACTTACAGTACCACGTAATTTTTCTGCCACCCAAGAAATTTTGTTACACTGCTTACAAATTATTTGTCTTCGTCGAGTGTGTTGCCTGAAATTAGAGGCTTTTCCCCGTCATGTAATTAGTATTTTAAAAATAAAGCCAGGGTTTTTTTTTATGACTTAGGAAGTGAGAAAAATATAAGCCGTGTTTGTCTAATTAGAAAGCTACTGTAAAAAGGGTCTATAAAGCAGATGCACTTTGCAAATTAGAAGTCAGATGCAAGCTTCATCTGACTTTGAGGTGGTGCCTGCACTAACCATTAGTGATATCAGTCACATCTTCAAAACAGGTGTGCTTCAAATACATTGTCTCCAAAACAGAAAACATCCATGTATGTTCTGGAACATACAGGATCAGGTGCCAGCATCCTCAGCTTGGTGAAATCCTTGTTGATAATTTTACCTGTTAGCCAAAGCCTTGGTGAAATCAAGCCAGAAGATGGAAGCAACTTGTTCTCTTTGGCCCCTGAAGGCAGAATTGGGAGTAATGGTAGAAGTTGTAAAAAGGCCATAGAAGGCTTGACATATGAAGAAACCTGCTTAGCCACTAGATTTAGCCAAGGGTTCAGTAGGCTGCTTTGGGAGGTGACTGGTTCTCCCTCTCTAGAGTTCTTCAAGCAAAAGCTGAATGGCCAGTTGTTGGGTAGTAGTAAGGATTCTTCTCTGGCCACAGATTGTACTAGATGGTTGCTAAAATCCTTTCCATCTCTGAAATGCTGTGATTCTGTGAAAGTATCTAGATTGATGGCAAAGAGGCAGACCCATGGGGCAGCTAGGTGGCGCAGTGGATAGAGCACTGGCCCTGGAGTCAGGAGGACCTGAGTTCAAATCCAGCCTCAGACACTTAACACTTACTAGCTGTGTGACCCTGGGCAAGTTACTTAACCCCAATTGCCTCACCAAAAAAAAAAAAAAAAAAAAGAGGCAGACCCAGTCCAGTAGGTCAAGTGCTGGGGATAGTATCAGGAAGACCCAGATTCAAATCTCACCTTTGACACAGCTTTCTGTATGACCTTGGTTAAGTCTCTTAACCTCTAAATGCCTAAGACAATTCTCTAAGACTTATCTACTGAGTCACAGCAGTCATTATTGTCATTATTAGTTATTCAACACGCATTTAGCATGTGCCAAGAAATGTGTTTATCCCTGTGGATGAAAGAGAGCAAAAATGAAGTCCTTACCCTCAAGTACACAACTAGATGACACAATGCACTGTGACATAGAGCACTAGGCCCAGACCAAGGAAGACATAATTTTCTGAGTTCAAATCTAGCTTCAGACACTGATTAGCTGTGTGACCCTGGGGAAGTCCCTTAACCCTGTTTGCCTCAGTTTCCTCATCTGCAAAATGAGCTAGAGAAGGAAATGGCCAACCACTCCATTATCTTTGCTAAGAAAACCCCAAGTAGGGTTACAAGGAACTGGACAAGACTGAAAATGACTGAAACAACAACCAACCCTTAAGTAACTTTCATTCTAAAGGTGGAGGTAGGAAACAAATAACTGTATACATAGATACCAGACACATCTAGTGCAAATGGAAGGCAGGATCAGAGGGAAGGGAGTGGCAGTGGGGAATCCACTTGCATAAGGTAACAGCTGATCTATCTTGAAGGAGCACAAGGAAAATGGGGGGAGACAGGGGTTCAGAGGAAGAGCATTCCAGACAAAGGGACCACTGAGGATTGAGAAGTGAAAGAGTATTGTGTGTGAGGAGCAACAAGTAGGACAGTATGGTTGTGGGGCAGCTAGGTGTTAGGGTAAAATGCTGGGCCTGGAGTCAAGAAGAGCTACATTCAAATCCAGCTTTGGCTATTACTAGCTGTGTGACCCTGGATAAATCATTTAACTTCTTCCTAACTTCAAGCTTGGCACTCTCTCCACTGCTTCTTCACCTACCTGCCCTAGGAAGACACTTTTGAGTCCATAGGATCCAGTTCCCTCATTTTCCAGAGGATGATAATAAGGCACAGAGAGTTTAAATGACTTCTCTGGGTCACACAACTAGTGAGTGTCTGAGGCAGAATTTGATCCCAAGTCTTCCTGCATCAAAGGGCAGCACTTGACCTCGTGACCTTTCTTCCATAGGCTTATCCAGCTGCCTGAAGAAGTCCCCACAAATTGCCTTGAGAAAGTGATGAAATCCCACATCCTAATGCATTTGTTTACGTGCTTGAATTTTCAGGACTCCTATGGACATTCTTCATTTCTCCAATGATGGTCCGTATTAGAAAATTTTAACTCCTTTATTTCTCTTCTCTAGCTGAATTCCTCCCACTGATAATTCCTGAAAATCTGTAAGCTGTTCCAAAGGAAGAATCTCCTCCTGATTCAGTCTTATAAATACTGGGTGATTAAATTCACAGTATGATTCAAGTTATCTGAAGCCATAATACCCTGGCTCCCACACATGCAGCCTTCCTATCCTATCTTCAGCAAAGGACACAGTTTGTTAATGAGAAGCATCAACCTTAGTTTTGTGAGCCTGGAAATCTATTGCAGAGAGATATGTCCCACCTTTGTTTTATGATCTCTTTCCCAACCTCCACCCCCCCCCCAAAAAAGAAAAAGAAAACACATACCCTGAAATTCATGAAAAGCAGAAATATTGGAGAGCCCAGATGAGTGGGTGGATATGGCCTGACTTTTCACCTCTCAGTTCCCTGTTGGGCTTCATCTGCAGGTTTAATGTAAAATGAATTTCCTAGGTTTTTCCCAGTTCAAAGGGCTCTGTGGTTCATATTATCTAAAACCAGCAATCTGATTTTTCAGGACTGGGGAACAATTGCCATGTTCTCCTTAGCTGCTTCACTGTGGAGTGTCAAAAATTGTTGGTTTTTTTTTTTTAAGTCACGTTAGTTGTCAGAATCTGTAATTTCTTAGGCACTGGGAGCTCATAGAGAGGAAAGTCCTTCTAGCACGGAGATCTGGCAAAGGCTACATAACCTAGATTCTGAGAGTGCTGCATGAGGGCAGTGAGAGCTTAAGCTAAGTGTAGAGCATCACAGTCAGTGGATATCAGAGATGGAACGAAAGCCCAGGTCCTCCTGATTCTGAATTCTCTACCCACTATGCCATGCTGCCTCGCTTTGTAGGGAGATGGTATTTATGGAGATGACCATCAGCCAAGTAGAGGCCAACAAACCCAGAAAGTGGCCAGGGCAGACTTCTTGACCAGACGGCATCCTCTAAATGTTCTATTTTATATGGAACAAATTCAGCTATCTTGTTTCTCTGCTAGTCAAGAAGAATGAGAAACACCTCAGTGAGGAAACTCCCTCTACCAGTAAAGGTTGGTACCTTCTTTGTGACTTACTGCGTCAGTGAACTGCCTTGATCATTCTCTTAGAGACGTCTAAAATCACCAATTTATTTTTGTCATTGCTCAACAATCACTTCCTGGGGCTAAGTGGCACAGTGGATAGAGAGCTGGAGTCCAAGAGTTCTGAGTTCAAATCCAGCCTTAGATACTTAACTAACTGTGTGACTCTGGGCAAGTCATTAACCTGTATCAACCTCATTTTCCTGGGAGTTAGTAATAGCATCTATTTCTCAGGGTTATTGTGAGAGTAAAATGAGATATATTTGTAAAATGCTTTGCAGTCCTTGATGTGTTATATAAATTGTAGCTATTATTATTAATGTATGTATATAATAATGTATTATAAATGTATACCTAAGCCATTAGTTCTCAGTTTCATTTCACACACACACACACACACACACACACACACACACACACACATCTTTGCTTTCTCCACTGCCATTTACCCTGGAGCTTTTCTGAAAATTGTTCTTAGAAAATTATGAAATCACTCTTGGTTGAGATTTTTGGGAGTCTTACTTGGAAGTATAGTAAGCATTTGTGTGTTTTAACAAAGCTATAAATAGCAATTTTGGTGCCCTAGCAAACACTTAAAAACCTGCATGGGGCAAGCAACACAAAAGTCAGCTTTTTAAAATACAAGATAAAACCTCAAGGAAAAACCTTGGATTTTCTAATTTTAGAGTTGGGAAAAACCTTTGAAAGTTCCTAATTAAGTTCCTTTATTTTACAGACAAGGAAACTCAGGTCTAGAAATGTGAATTGACTTGTCCAAGGTCACTTGGATAATTAATGAGGCAGAATTAAAAAAATTAGCGACAGGCTCTCCATTATGTCACTATTGCCACTCCCACTTTTTCCCCAAAATAATCACTTTCAGGGCCACAAGGAAAGGCCTGGTGGCCTTGATTATTTAATTCTCTCCTTTCAGCCATAACAACATGCATGCACCCAGAGAGTTAGTTAACTTTCTCTGTAAGTGCTATGCATACTCAGAACTGCAGATAAAGACAACTTCTATTTGAGTTTGAGCTGTGTGCTACAGGACATCACAAAAGTCTTAATGCAGTTTTAAGCTTTAATAGCTTTTGGAACATCCTGTATTCTTTTTTATTTCCCTTTTTTTTGTTAGCTAGGTCATACTCTTACTCCTCCACTCCACACCCCCACAAATCACAGAGTAGCTTGATTTTTTTTTTTTAGCCTTTTGCTTTGCTTTACAGACAAATTTATTTTATCTAATTATGACTTGTTCTGGATTGAAAAAATACTAAGTTTAAATGGAAAGGCTTTTCAATAATGTCTCATTTTGTTCCCATCCACTATTTTCCCTTAGGAAAATTAGCCCTTGGCTTCTGTGAAAGCCCTTGGAGTAACAAAGCATCAACTATAGGACAGGTTTTATTTAGCCCAACAGAAACCCAAAAAAAAGCTCCGACCCAAATCCATCACAATCTTCTCCTTTGTTTTTCTACCTTTCCCAGGAATCTTTGTAGTCTTTCAGACACAGAACTACCCTACGTGCCCCTTCTTTGCCATTAATGGGGAAACAGCTATTTTTTTAAAAGCCCACACTCAGCCAAGATGTCAAGAGCACTGTATGAAAATCAGTACTGAGGGGGCAGCTAGGTGGCACAGTGGATAAAGCACCAGACGTGGATTCAGGAGGACCTGAGTTCAAATCCCAGCCTCAGACACTTGACACTTACTAGCTGTGTGACCCTGGGCAAGTCACTTAACTCTCATTGTCCCACAAAAAAAAAAAAAGAAAAAGAAAAAACAACTCTAGGAATCTCTCTTTAACAAGCAGAATCAAGCTCTTCCAAGAACTTCCCTAGAGTTGATTGCTACCCTTTTGCCTCACTTATCTTTAGAATGCTCATTAGAAATGGGATAACTTTGTTTTCTCAGCAGCTGTTTCTCAGGGAAGGACATTTCTGCTAGCTCAGACATAACTCAATCATCTTATCTATAACTTCATAGAATGACAGAATATTAGAGAGTTGACTTTGGGGTTCTCTAGTCCACCCTTAACCCCCACCCCATTTCACAGAGTAAGAAACTGAGGCTTAGGGAAGCAATGACAGGACTGGACCCTATCTCTCCTGACCAGCTCTGTACTATGCCTTACTGCCTTCTATCTCAGGCATCTCATTATTAATTTCAATCATTCCTGGGCGATTGTCCTATTTTCACAAAGCTACACTTTATCTGATTTGCTTTTCTTCTCCCCACCCTCCCCCCTTTCAGGATAATTGTGAAACAAGTACTGATTTTTATACAGATTTCATTGATATCTTGGTTGAGTTTTTTTTTTTAATTCTCTGTTACCCCATTAGCAGGAATTGGAATGGGAGGGAGGCAAAGCTAAAGCTCTCTTTTAAGAATTTGTTTTTTTCCTGAGAAGTTCAAGGTTCTAGCAGGAGGTAGACAGGAAAAGGCCTCTTTCCAGCAGCCATGGCAGCCTGAAATGAGCCTTAGACAGGTCCCAGGAGGAGAATCAGGGAGAGATTCTTGGAAAGAAACTCAAAGCTGCCCTGTCAGACTACTCTGTGCCTCTTTCGTTACAAAATGATCTTTCTGTTTAACTTTTAATTATTTTGGTAAAAAGCTACTTGTAGGACTTTTCCAACTACCACAATTCAGTTGGGCACAGTGCCAAGGACTTGAACTCTGCATCCCCTACCATTTACTCAGGCCTAGTCAGAACTTTCTCAGGCCCAGCTTTCTGATCATCATATTTTCCTCTTGAGGGAATATGTGTAACCTTCCCCTCTAACTTGGAAATAAAGTGTCTGCCCAGAGGGAGAAAATTCTTGTTTAAAGAAAGAAAGAAAGAAATATCTTTTGGCTAGCTTCTAAGTCCAGAGTCTGTATCCTAAGAATAACACATTGTAGACATTTATTTTCTTTCTATTATCATTTTATTCTTTACTTCTCTCTCACTTTCTCCTTCTCTTCCTCTCTCCCTTCCTTCTTTCCTTTCCTCCTTCCTTTCTTCCTCCCTCTCTCCCTTCCTTCCTTCCTGCTTTCTTTGCTTCTTTCTTTTTTCTCTTCATTTCTTTCTTTCTTCCCTCCCTTCGTCCTTTCTTTGAGGGAAGGGGAGGCACCTGTTCTAGGAAGAAGCAAGTTGGCTCTTCATGGTAGGATGATGGCATTCATAGTCGTAAGATTGTCCTTACTAATAGGCCCCACATTCAAAGGCAAAAACCATTTTCTATCAGCTATCAGGTTGGAAAAAAACAGAGCTGGAGAAGAAGATGGCAAAGCACTCCAGTATCTCTACTAAGAAAACCCCAAATGGGGTCATGAAGAGTCAGATGTGACTGAAACAACTCAACAAAACAACAAAAAACCCTAGGCAGAATTGCAGTCTGTCTTTAGTAGACTCCCCCATCTTGTTCTGTTCTCCTTTCCTATCTCTTGACATCCTTATCTCCCAGATTCCCTGTGCCCTTATGTACCCTTTGCTTGCCCAGATTTCTGCTATGACTCTGCTCTTCTCAAGTCCAGACCCTTCCCATAGTATCATTCTCGCTTCCACCTTGTTTGGAGAGACTCAATAAATTTAATTGAACTTGTGTAATCTCCATTAGGTGTTCTGAGCAAAGCAAGCTGATGGAACTAATTCGTGCTAAAGTAGAAATGGTCAATATGCTTCCTTAAGTCTTACAGGGCCCTGTGTATTTTTTAAAAAGAGGATCCAAGTTAAATCAAAAGAATCGATAGCATTCCAGACAGGGGATGGGTAGGGGACATTCAAATAACCTAGCAGAGAAGCAGGGAGCCAGTGAGGTCCCTCTGGAAATCTAAAGAACATCTCTGCCCCCCACCTCAACCCTAGAAATGTTCTTTTGATCTGTAGCCCTTATCTTCTCTTCCTAGACTTCTAGCTAATTGGTCTATCCTGCGATCTCTAACTCAGCTCTTCATCATACTTTGGTTTGTTGATTGGGTAGCTGGCAAAAGTGTTCCTTAATATTGCATACAACTTGATAGGTAGCTTCTTCACCAATCTCTGACTTGCTGAAGGGTAAAATAGTGCCCATGGCTACAAGAGAAAAGGGGAAAAAAGAAAGGAGAAGAAAGGAAAAGGAAGAAGGCAGATAAATAGGAAAGAAAGGTATTTGTGGTGAGGAACAGGAATGGAATACCCCTCCCCTGAACCCAGCAGTTTCCTCTGGTGTTACTCATCCAAATGTGGCTAGATAATATCCTTCAGAGCTCTAAAGAAATATTTTTCTCATAGGTAAACAAGTTTGATCCAGATCTTAAACAAAAGAAAAATTTTAGTGGTTTATTTTTTCTGAAAGCAAATTAACAAAACTTTTCAATGATAGAGATGGGTTTCTCATTATTATCCTTTTGGAGGACTGAAGTTGGGTGGGACCATTGTCCTAGATCTTTGGAGTTGGAGGGTTTGATTGCATTCAACTGTTTATTTGGGTTGAAATTCTTTTCATTCCAAATGCTCTGAATGCTTTCTACCTTGTTCCTCCTTTATTCTGTTGCCTATAGAGGACTGTATGTTGGGAATGGAGGGCAGGAGGTAAAGGAATTGGGGAGGGCAGTGGGGAAAGGACAAATAGGACAGATCAAAAACCACTGCTTTCCCTGCTTCTCCCTTCAAACCCTGCCTTAAATACTATAGTTTGAAATCTTAGAAAGACGCCTTGTTGTTCCACATGAGCTGTTATAACAGATATCTTTTTAAAGTATAGATCTGCCTCTTGTCTCTTCCCCCCAAGCTGAGTTCCTGTGGACCTAGGCCTGATGGATAGATGTGTCATGGGTTCAAATATTTTACAATATACTTAGAGCAATAATACTGCTTCAATTCTGTTTTGAATACCTCATCTCAAATATATGTTTTATGCCTCATTTGCCACAAAATCTATTTTATTGTAGTGTTTAATTAATGAGCAATTTGGCCATTTGTGGAAAATGGCCAAAAATTTATTCTCTTTCTGTCTTCTCTGTCTCTGCTTCCCTATCTGTTTTTCATTGTGTCCATCTCTCTATCTCTTTATTTCTCTGTCTCTCTATGCCCGTCCCTTTTTCTGTGTCTCTATCTCTGGCCCTCTCTCTCCACCTTTGTCTCTATTTCTGTTTCTGTCTCTGTGTGTGCCTTTCTCTATTTCAGTGTCTCTGAGTCTCTGTCTCTGTATCTCCCCTCATACCAACCCCCCCATACACACACACACACACACACACACACACACACCCTAACACTGTTTGGACAAAATAGATTAAGGGGAAAAAATTGTATCACTCTACGATTCCCATGAATAGTTTGAAGGAATAATCTCTGATTTTTCCCTCTTTGAATTATTTATCTAAGGGCTTTTTGTTTAAAAAAAAAAAGGTTTACAGTGTTTAGAATAACAGAAGAATATGCTGTTAAAACCAGAGTTAATACAGGTGATATGTATGATTTAGGCCCATAAGAGGATAGAATCTTTTAAGTTGCTTTTCCTTATTTTATACCAAGTAGGAAAAGAGAAAATGGTCTTGTCCCATGAGATACCCTTAAATCAGTCACACTTCTAAACAGCTTTTAAGGGATTCCAACACTAAAGCCTATATAGATAGCAAGAAATGTTTACTCCAGCCCCCAAAGCTCCATTAATACCCCATTTTGGTGCCAAAATGAAAGGATTTTTTCCCCTTTCTTCCTCCAACAGTTTACCTTTGTGAACAGGGAAGTTTAGTAGAGATCAACCATTCTAGGCCTTTCAGAACTTTGTTATGACCAGGCTTCTATGAAAACATCCTGGGAACCCCTGCCTATGATGTCACATGGAGAGGTGACTGCTGCAGAACTATGGGGGGAGCCGTTCATCCCTTCTGTTTGTTTTACACATACAAATTAGGAGATGCATTTATTGTCAATATCGTTAGCATCCAGAAGTTTCAAAGCTAAGGCTAGGCCCATTCAGAATGCCTTTGCCTTATTTATGCTGTGGCGACCACATTTGTATAAACAGAAAATTACTCCATTCATGCTTTATTACTTCTTCTTTTGTACCACAGCCTTGACCCCAGTCATCATAAATTGAGAAATAGTGGGGAACTAATGGAGACAGATGGGAATATGGCTTGCCATTTACTCAAATTGGTAAAGTAATTAACCTCAAGGTGCTGGTTTGCAAGAAAAATTGTTGGAATATCTCAGGACGCCGGTAAACAGACTCCTGCTTTAACCAGTTCTGACAACTGCATCATAAACTAGACTTATTCTATTCAATTGACCTGTCAACGTCTTGAGCCCAAATAAAGATTTGTATTACAATGCACTTGCTGAGAAGTGGGAGAACACTACTGCTGTTTCTTTTCAAATGGGTTGCTGTTCTCTCTGTGCTAGATAGGAGCTGGGATGTCATATATTCATTCTTTGGCCATTATATTCCTTAGAAATCTTCCATTACTGGTTGTGTGACAGCTTTGTGACAGCAGATGGTAGTCATTTGGCTTGAGAAAATGGAATGAAAAAACATGGGCCAGGCTGACTGGGCTCATTTAGAACAGCAGTGGACAGAGGCCAGATCTCGATTTTATTTATCGAGGGACATCCTGTAATGAAGCCAGGGTTGCGTGTTTTTGTCCCTGCAGATTGGGGGGTGGGGCAGATTTTTTCTGGAGATTATTATATAAATCAAAGGTGGTCTTGTAAACAGGAACATTTGACCAAAATATCGTATATTCCTTCGGAAGCCTGACAGATTTCAGATGTTCAGAGTTGCTAAGGTGTTTTTTTTCTTCTTTCTCTCCCTCCTCACCCTTTTCCTCTTTCCTGGGATCATCTCTGAGATGTTCCTGCTCCCTCCCCACCCCCACCCCCCTTCCCCACCATTATCAGCTGGATTTTTTTTTGGAGCAGCAAGTTAAATCTTCAGGGCTCTGTTAGCAAGCCAGCTTCCTCCAGATTTGGCTCAGTAACTGGAAAGGGTTTGAATCATTCAAGCCTGCTGCAGCTCTTTATTTCATATGTTTCGATTTGCAATTGAAGCAGCCATGATAAAAAAAAAAAAAGCTCTTTCTGATATTGTCATAAAACATATCTGGAAGGCATATGTCAAGGGAACATAAAGAGTAATTTTCATCTAAAGTAAATACAGCCATTCAAGATGGATGAAAACTAGAAACATTTCATGGTATCTCAATTTGAAGAAAACACAATTGATTCGTCAGCATTCAAGGAGCATTTGCTCATCATACCAGCTTACCTAATTCATCCACCTATGGACAAATGCTCACTTTACTGTCAAATTCCCACCATGCCACAGAATGTTGATTCTAATCTAGTTTGGACAACTGTCATTTGAGTTTTCTGTGTCCCTGTATATACTCTCTCTGTCTCTGTCTCTTTCTGTCTCTGCCTCTTTTTCTGTCTCTCCATCTTTTTTACTTCCTATCTTTACATTCGTTCTCTTGCTCCTTTTCTTCTTCTCCTTCCCTTATTTCTTTCTCCCTTCCTTCTCTTCTGTCCCCATCTTTCTCCTTCCCTTCCCCTTCTCTCTTCTCTCTTTTTCTTGCTCTTTTTCTCTCCTTTCTCTTTTCCTCCCTCTACTTCTCTCTCTCTCTCTCTCTCTCTCTCTCTCTCTCTGTCATACACGCACACACACAGACACACACACACATGTGAGTAATGAAATTATTCCATTTATAACTTCCAGTTTGTCTATATGGTGACCTTCCCAAGGAGCAAACACCCATCAGAGTCTGATGTAACACCAGATAAAAGATAACCAACTCCCTCAGGTAGTGGTGTGAGTAGCTGTAGTTCTACTTAGAAGTAGAGGAATATACTAAAAAAAATTCTATAATAATTTCTATTACTCTGATTTTATGAAAAATAAAATTTGAAAAGTATTTGCCTCTCTTGATATCAAGGGGGGAAAATAGGGATAATTCTGAAAATACAGAAATGAAGAAGTAAATAAACATATAATAAGTAATATAATAATAATATGTGCTAGATACTGTGCTAAACTCTGGGGATACAAAGAAAGGCAAAAATAATCTCTCCCCTTAAGAACACAACCTAATGAGACAATATGCAATGAAAACCATGTACAAAAAAAGATGTATTCAGCATACCTCAATGGCAACCTTAGAGGGAAGGCAGTAATATTAAGGGGAACTAGGTAAGTCTTCATGGAGAAGATGAGATTTCAGCTGAGATTTGAAGAAAGCAAACAAAACCAGAAGATAGATATGAGGAGGAAGAGATGTCTAGGTGTGGATGGGACAGCTTGTGAATCAGGAGATGTATTATCCTGTCCAGTGAATATCAAGGAGGACAGTGTCACTGAATTGTACAGAATGTGGAGAGTTAGGTATAAGAAGAATTAGGTATGGACCAGGATAGAAAAGGCTTTAAAACCTTTTATATTTTATCATGGAGGCATTAGGGAGCCCCTGGAGTTTCCTTGTATTTCTGTTATGGGGGATAGAGATATATTTTTGGTAGAAAAATATTTTAACCTCAAGGTTAAGCAGAAGTCAGAGGTGAAGCCTAGCTCAGGAGCTACTGCCTATAGTGGATTCCACTGCCATTTTTGAGCACTCTTACCCCCTCTTGAAAATATTTTCTATGACTCTCTTTATTATTTATATTTACTAACTTGTGTACATGTTATATTCTCTCAGCAGAATAGAAGTTCCTTGAAGGTAGGAATTGTTTCATGTTTGCTTTTCATATTTAGCACCTAGCATAGTGCCTTACACCTAGGGAGACACTGAACTGGAGAGAATTAAATTGAAGTGGACTGAAGTTCATTATGTATTTGATACCCATCACAAGAATTATGCCCCCCTCCTATGTGAATATAAGGTAATAATCAATGAGTTTGTTAGAAGATACCTCTTTACTTTCCCCAACCCCCACACAATAACATCAATAGTCAGCTTAATGTTTATGTGACTAGCCTTTAGTCTGTCCCAGACCTATCCATGTCAATCAATATAATTATTAATATCTGTTTCCTAAGAAGTGACCTGGAAAGTAGAGTGGATTGAGAGTCAGCCCTGGAGTCAAGACCTGAGTATAAGTCATATACTGGCTATGGGATTGTCAGTAAATCTTTTAAGTTTTCAGTTGTCCAAGGTAACTCTGAACTCTGAACTGTGGGGATGTGGGAATAGTTGCCAATCTGTACTGGTAGAGGAAGTTTTTTTACTGGACGTGCCAAATACCAGTGAAATCAGGGTTCCGGTCCAAACCTGATAAACCTACCACCCCCTCACCTGGCCATCCAAAAAATTGGCAAATTCTTGAATGCCTTCACTACCACTTCTGCATCTGGGGCTGGAATCTTGAAGAAAGGCCTTTATCTCACTTGGGCTTAACATCTGCTGAGTTTGTGTTCAAACAATAATCCTAATTTCTAAAAGCAAGCTCAGGAGTACAGTATGGGCTACTTATCTTTGTAAACTTCAAAATGTGGAATCTTCTGGTAGATTAAAATTTTCCAAACCAACTAGGGTGCTTTAAGGGAAATTTACATGAATGCAAATGTAAGGTAACTTAAACTGGCCTTAGAGTTATGGCACAAAATCCCACATTCCAATTTGGAAGAGATATACCTGTATATATATTTCAATGTAATTAGAACTATATTCTTTAAATGTATGGTTGTTTGTAGTATGCTATCATCCCCACTCCCTACCCCATACGTTGTCTGCAATTGTCTTTGCTAGAGTCACTGAAAAAGAAAAGTGCCTGGATGCCTCCCACCCATGCCTGTTTCCATCATTAAATTAAAACATTTGTTAATGTGTGATTATGAAAGAAAACACGAGGCAGCATTTTGCAGTAATAGCTAATGGATTAGAATAGCATTTAATATTTTCCTCCTGGCAGACATAACATTTTATAGGTTGCCTTTAAAATAAAAAGGTATTTTATATATGCAGCAATTCCATTCAGGTATTTCTGAGTCTTTTGGTCGCTAAGTTGGACAGTTCAAGGTACTGTATCCATCTTCTCAAACTTGTCAGTGTATTTAAAATTCTCTGAGATCTTTTTAAAGATTATATAAGCATTTCTAAGTAGGCATGAGAACCTATAGAAAGGGAAATAGCTTCAGTGTTACATAGAGCCACATTTCTTTGCACATATACACACATATGAGCTTGTATGCATCTTCGCATGATCCTAAACCTAGAAGAAAGAATAGTTTAAACCCATTTGTTACCTGAATTGTTTTCTGCTGTTTTGAAACATTTTAATTTATAATCAGACAAGAAGAACAGATGTAAGAGTTGTAATTTAATCATTTTATTGCTATCTTTGTATATTTTGAAGAATTAGGTATTGTACTCATGGGAAGTCGTATTTTATGCCTAGTTGGAAAAATGAATAATGTAATAATATGCAAAATGTAAAGTTTTAGAACTTCACTACTGAGTAAGGCATATAAACTAATGATCTAGTTAAGGTCCCTTGTGCACCATAATAAATATGGACTAAATTTGTCATTATAGCTTTAGACAGAGGTTTCAGGCAACAGATTTAATTAAATCCTTTTTTAATATTCATACTTCTAAACTGCATAATTCCTTTCTACTGTAAAACTGAGTGCCATATTAAAACAAACAAAAACGGCAGATTACTAAATGGATATTAGTGTGGAGTCAATAAGCATTTAATTCTGAGGAGAACGCTATGATGAGAGCATAAGCTTTGGTGGAGCTCAGGCGGTCTCTGCTCAGTTGTAGATGCATGTACACCGGAGCTGTCCCCTATTTTAATGCTGACTTTCAGGAGGGAGGTTAATGAGTTATTTATGGAACTGGTAAAGGACACTGGGGCAAAACAAGGAGGTCTTTTGTTAGCCATTAAAGAGAGCAGTGATTATTGAAAAGTATAATTTGGTCTCCATGACAAATAAGCACTTGGCTGTGTTGAGGTGGTCTCACCCTTAGCAGTAATGCTTTAGTGTCTGGGTATAGGTAGTGGTTAGTATTTGTCTCCCATCCCTTTCTTGATACCTTTTTCGTACCCACTTTTTTGGACTGGGTTTCCTCCTTATTGGCCTACTTTAAATGGTATTAAATGGCTAAGGATGGCAATCTTTTCTTTCTCTTAGAATAACAGCCCTACTCTAAATACTTCTCTAAAGACTCCCCGTTATGTGAAATCATAGATTTGTAGTTAAAAGACCAGAATTCAAATCCCAGCTTTGGTATTCACTCCCTGTGTGACCTTGGAGAAAAAAAAATCATTTAACTTCCTTAGGCCTCCATCTCCTCATTTAAAAAAAAATAAGGTGGTGGTGCACTAGATAATCCCTAAATTCCCTTCTAGCTCTAAATCCTATTATCCTATTATTAGAGCTAATTCCTAATAATAAAAGTAAGACTTATTATTAGAGCTAAATCTTATGTCTTGAAGAGAATAGCTTAAATGATGCCATTAGCTGACTTTTGTCCATTATGTTTAAGATGCCCGTTTAGATTTCACAATTCATTTATGAATCCATTCATTTGGAAAATATTAAGTTCCTACTATGTTCAGGGTACAATCCTAAGGCCTTAGCATGTGGCCAGTTCCCAATGAATTTGATCAGTTAGCTTCAATGTCACTTCCCTCAAATTGAATATAGGTTTCTTGAGAGTACAGGTTTGTTTTTGTCTATATATCCTCAGCACCTTTGTACAATATGTGTCACTTGGTGCTTAATCTGTTTTTGTTTATTGACAGCAATTTCTAAAATTTCAATGGTTTTCCTCCCTTTTTCCTATTTTTGTGTGTGTGTCCACATTTTTCTCCATCTCCTCTATTGTATTTCAAATAGTGGTGGATCTGTGGTTGTGGTAGAACCAGAAGATGCCGTCGTGATAGGGCCTTATATGCAGTAGGCACATCATAAATGCTTATTGAATGAAATTGATGAACTACCTATAAGAAAGCTGAGGTCCAGAAAAGGAGAAACTACTTGCCCAATGTTAAGTAAACAGTAGGCAGAGCTAGGCCTAGGCCAGAGAACTCAGTTTAATCCTTGTCATTTGCAAATGGACTTTTGGAACTAAGAATTCATCCAGTGGCATCAGTATAACACAAAAGAAAAGAAGAGGCACACAAGAGGAAGACTGGGGGAACAGGAAGAAGGCATTGAAAGTGAGCTAATCATGCATAAATGTTAAGGTCATGTTAGGGTCATCTGAGATCCAGATGAAAAAAAAAAGGACCTTCAATATTTATCTCCTTTTACTATTTCGATGTGTTTTTAGATTCTCACATTAACCCCTTGTTCCTTTCGGTAGCAAAAGATGATGGGTTCACTCCAAAATCACTAGAAATAAATTAAAGCTCTCCTCAAAGCAGGGTATTCGGTCCTCACTGCTATTAGATTTTTAAGAATCATGTCACAACTATGTGCTATAAAACATTGGTTTGATTTTTATAGCATCTTTCTGGCTGCTGTCCACTATGGATTTTTAATTATTAGAAACTCTTGTTTACAAAAGAAACTCAGAACTCTCCCTCCAAAGCCTTAATACCTAAGAAATAGGTGATCCTAAACGGAATTTTAAAATTACTAATTTATTTTTTTTACATTGTCTGGATTCTCCCCTCCACCCCTATTCCACATTCACCCTGTCTCATAAAGCTGATACTACTAACAAGGTTTTGTTTTGGTTTTTGATTTTTTTTTTAAGAAAATGAGAAAAAAAGAGGAAAATAACTCAATGAAGCTAATCAACACATCAAAAAAAAATCTTACAATTCTAGGACAAAATACAAATACCTGAGTTCAGCATTTAAATCTCTTGACAATCTGCCTCTAGGCTACCTTGCCAGATTTATTACACATTAATCCCCTTCATGTAACTTTATGTTCCAACCAAATTGACCTATTTCCTATTCCCTATTCTGTCTCCCACTGCTGTACCTTTGTACTGGCTGTGGCTGGAATAACACATTTTCCTCTCATCTCTGCCTTCCTTTCATTTCTGACTTTTGGGCTTCCTTCAAGACATAGATGATGACCTACCTCCTTTGGGAAGTCTTTCCTTATCATCCTAGTTGTTAGTGTTCTAATCATGTATGTATTTGCCCATTTATATGTTGTATTCACACACAGAATACAAACAGAATGTAAGTTCTTTGAGAACAGGTGCCATTTAAATTTTGCTTTTGTATTCCTAGCATCATATACAGTGCCTTGGATCAGCATATATTGAATTGGTTTGATAGGATTGGACACTAATAGTTGGAGTAGAAGGTTTGTATTAAGGAATAGTAGGAGATTAATATTATTTGGTCCCAGCACCCCCCACTTCCAACTTCCTCTGGCATCAGTAGCTGAACCCCGAGCAGAGATGCTTATGCCACCATGTCCTCATGGCATGGATCTATTACCATGGCAGCAGACAATCCACTCTGAATTTATGTTATGAAACAGGCTCCCAGTTGATAATACGGTCCTAGAGTCAGGAGAAATAGATTCATTTTCATTTTCTAGGATGAGCTTTGAAGTTGTTGAGGAAGGATAATTAGTTTCCCTCTTCAAAGTATTTTCTCACATCGTTTTCCTGGAAACGACAATTGGGCAGTGCCCCAGGTTGGCAAATCTAGCCATAGCCTGATGAATACAATTCTGAATGCTGTCCTTGAGTCTGTGCAGAGTTTCCATGGCTCAGAATACAGTTTTGCTCAATTAATAGTCATGAATTTGGAGAGAAAACCATTTTTTTTTGTTTCTTTGACTTTCAAAATCCAGATTGGAAAAAGATGGACCTAGAATTCTTATGGCAAGAGTGAAAATCAACTTTGGAGGCCGCATGTAATTTGTACTTTCTCCCTGAAGGCATAGAAGGCTTTCATGAGGATTCCTCATTGAGAAAAGAAAGACATCCTGAGACACCGAGTTGGAACTTATGGAGCTTTGAGTCAGGACAGGGGAGGGTTAGTCAAAGATTCCCAACTTTAGGAAACTCGGCTGTGTATTTAGTTCTGCACTTTGTGAAGGCAATAAAACTGAAATGAGGCAGGTTCTCAGACTTTATATGGCATTTGCAAACACTACTTTTTGGTTGGGCATAAATGGTGTTCCTTTCAGGGCAATTCACCTTTAAATTGTCTGTCGCCCTTTAACAGTTGTGAATACTCCAGTCACTTTTTATAGCTGTTAGTATTTTGTCTAGACCTGTGTTTTCATTAGCTTAAGGAACTACCAGTGAAGAAATTTCCTCTTCTAATGCAGATCAGAAACTGCTCTGCATTTTATACTCATAGAGAGTTCTTAGGGCACTGAGAGGTTAACTGATTTACCTCTGGTCACACAGGCACTGTGTTGGAGGTGGGACATAAGGCCAGGTCTCCTTGACAGTGGGGACCACTCACATCCTCTACTGTCTCTTTCAACAATACTTGAAAAAAAATAGTATTTTCAAAACAATACCAAATAATGTTTTCCAGATTAGGATTATGATGCAAAATTTTGGAAAGCTTAACACTAGTGAAGAATGAATTGCCTCATTTGGAGTTGGTCTTAATTTGCCCAAGGTCATGTGTGTCAGAGGTAAGATTTGAAACCAGGTCTTCTTGACTCAGAGGCTGGCTTGCTATCGGTTACTCTATACTTCCCCATCATCATCATCATTGTTGTTGTTGTTATTGTTGTTTCTTATTCTCATACTTCAACACTTCAAGGATCTGTGTGGGTTTCTTTCATCAGTAAAGATCACATCTCTCCTATGCCTTAGGGAGTCATGATGTGTTGAAAAATTTCATCCCTTGCAGATGAACTGGTGATGAGCCTCTCTAAACTTAGTGAGGCTGAGAGTCAGATGACATACCCTGTTTCCCCTCTTTCCAAACAGAAAGCCCTTTCCATTATGTGTGTCACTGGATTCTATACTCAGGGACTTTCCAGCCTGGCCAGAGCTGCCAGAACTAATACTCTGCTTTTACATCCTATGAGAACCTAGGATCATTTCCATGCCCTCATGATCATCAGGGGTGACACTGACCAGCTCAGTGACTCTGGGCAAATCACAACCTCTCTGGAACATACTCTTCTTGTCTGTAAAATGAAGAACTGGTAACCTCTAAGGTCCCTTCCAGCACTAAATCTAGGATTCTCTGGACTCACATAGAGTACATTAAGGTATATAGAATGCCTTTATCACAACAACCCTGTAAGGTAGATTGGTACAGTACTATTCTTCCCATTTAACAGATGAAGGAGCTGAATGTTTGAGAGGAAACAGACGTGGAAGGGATAATATATGACTGACTTACTATTTCCTGTAAAAATCTCCTAAAATAAACAGTATTCTAAGTATGGCATAGTAATCATTCTATTTATATTTTTCAGTCTGATAATTCCTAGGATCCTACATTTAGCACTGGAAGGGGCATTAGTTGCTATCTAGTGCACCCCCGCCATTTCACACATGAGGAAATTACATTCCAGTGAAGTCATTTGTTTCACACAAGCAGTAAATGGCCAAATCCATGAGTTCATTGTGAAATGGGTAGTCCAAATAGTATTGCCTCCCTTTTGCAGATAATACAACTGAGGCACAGAGAGGTTAAGTGATTTGTCTAGGGTCCTACCACTAGTCAGTTTCAAAGGCTGTTCATGAACTTAGTTCTTCAGACTCTAAGACCAGTGGTTCCAAGACTTTATTCTTATTCCTGTAGGTAGAGTTGAAAATTGACAATAAACATTGCTGCTTATTCCTACCTGATGTTGTTCTATACTATAGGGACAGAAAACACACTTTCAGAGTAAATTCCTTGGTTTTTATATGGGCCAGATCTTTTTAAACCTGAGATTAATCCATCTAAGGAAAGATACAGGGATTCTGAAAGATGCGGAATGAGAGTTTAGCAAGAATTATCATTGAGAAATGAGTGCTCCATCACTGGACTTAAAATGAAAAAGAACTTCAGAGGCCATCCAGGCCAACTCTGTATTAAAGATGAAGAAACTAGGGCTTAACAGTGTTTTTTAATAATTACAAAGGCAGTAAATAGTAAAAATTCAAACCCCAGTGCTTTTTGAATCAGGCATTCTTCCCACTATTTCCCTCCAACTCAATGAAAATTATTTCAGGTGGGAACCCATTCTAATAATCCCCTAATTCAGAGATTATATTCAAAGTAAGCACTTACCGTGTGCCAGGTCCTGTGTTAAACTCTGGCAATACAAAGAAAGGCAAAAGGTAGACCCTGCCCTCAAGAAGCTCACAATCTAGGATGGAAGTTAAATGTATTTATAATTTCTTCTCGTTTTCCCCATGTGTGAGGCATAAAATTTTTTAAAGGTAGAGATCGGGGCAACTAGGTGCCACAATGGATAAAGCACCGGCCCTGGATTCAGGAGTACCTGAGTTCAAATCCGGCCTCAGAAACTTGGCTAGCTGTGTGACCCTGGGCAAGTCACTTAACCCCCATAGCCCCGCAAAAAAAGAAAAAAAAAGGTAGTGATCAGGTTTATTTTCCCAGAAAAATGTGTAAATTGTGGTTGACACAAAGGAAAATTGATTTCCAGGTCCCCAAAGCATCCAAAACAATCTTTCTATTTAGTTTAGGAGATTCTTTTACTCTTGCATATTTGTCTAGATTCTTCTTAGGTGATGCTCAATGTGAATTTCTTTTCTTTTTTTTTTTTTTTTTGGAAATTTTATCTAGCTGTATAATGTCTATCTACTGGAAGTTTATATTGATTGCAACTCACTACTAAGGTATCTTGGCCTGGGTGTTAAATCCTTATCCTTGGCCAACTCTCTAACCTTGGGGGACAATAATTTATCCTTTCAATGCCTTAATTTCCATTTTTGGTAAGGAAATATAGGTATGTGAACTTTTCTAGTGACCAGTTAAGGACTGTCCCATCAAAACTTTCTGAGCAGGGCAACTAGGTGTTGCAGTGAATAAAGCACTGGCCCTGCATTCAAGAGGACTTGAGTTCAAATATGGCCTCAGACACTTGATACTTTCTAGCTATGTGACCCTGGGCAAGTCACAACCCCCATTGCCCTGCAAAAAAACCCAAAACAACAACAACAACAACAAAACCTTTCTGAGCATCTTCAAGAAATAATGGAAATAAGTATAAGACATGATTCCTTTCCTGAATTTGACAAATTGAAAGTTTGGGGATCATTGGATAGGTTTTGACAGAGGACTTTTGCTTTTGCTTTCCATGAAAAACAGACATCATCTCTCTATAGTTTAGGGAAAGATTTGAGGCTGCTGGCTTTTTCTCTTTTCTTTTTCACACCAGAACATATTTGTACATTATTATAGGATCCTGTCTTACTTGATAAAGGTAACTGGATTTCCCCCCCTCCCCAACAACAACAAAAAAAAGGTAGTGCAGCTGATGAAAGTAAAGTAAGGAGGCATATTCTCTTCTCACTGAGCTCTGTAGCATTAACATTAATGGGAGTTATGAGTGCATCAAGAAGAAAGTATATCCCTAAGATGTAAGGGCTCCAGCCAGTTGAAATTAGCCTTTGTGGGTCTCCTGTGTGCTACAGTACCGAGGGCTAATTCTTATTCCTTTTCATCTTTTGCCTTTCTTCACTGGGCACTGACTGGATCATTAGACATTCTGTTCCTCCCCTTCTGGAGAGCACAGGCTCCAATCCTGCCTGGCCCAATCAGGGGCTCAAGAGTAGAATGTCTCTCAGTTGTCCTAATGTAGAACCAAGAAAGTTTTATAGTAGGGGACAGGGGGTTGGTTTTCTCACTTTCCTGACTTAGGGGATGGTTGTGAACTGAGGGAGACCCTTACATGGATATCAATTCATTTGACACCTTATTGTTCCCCTCTTAAAAGCTTTTCCTTTTCCACTTCAAATTTTATGGATGGGGCTCTGAGTGTCTCTCCTCTAACTAGCTACAGGAACAAGTATCTATCATCTCACAAGGAAAGGGGGAAAAAAGAATCCAGAATGTACCAGAAACTGAAGAAAACAAGTCTGCACTGAAGGAGGGAAATGAAGATCCTAGGTTAATTTTGCCAATCAACTTTGGATTTGCCTCAGCCATGTCCAATACAGAGTTAGTTTCTCTTGTGGTGAAAGGTCCCTGGTTGTTTGTCTTGCCTTTTCCCATCTTTGCTTTCATTCATGAGTTTCTATCTCATTGTGCCTTGACTTCATAAGCAAACATCCTTCCATTGTGCTTATTAGTTCTGGGTCCCTTAATTTCTTGAGGCTTCAGTTTCATCCTCTATTAAAAGAGAGAGAGTGCAGTAGATAATCTCAGAGGTCCCTTTCAGTTCTAAATCTATGATTCTAGGAAGAAAGTTTATTTCTTTCCATGGTTTTATTTTTTGGTAATTTGAGAGTAATAGAGATTCCATATTGCCAAATCCTGTTGCTGGAGGATCTCAGTGAACTGTCTTCTTGTATAGATTAAAAAAAAACACCTATAATTCCAATTTTTCATGCCTCCAATGAAAAACCCTCATGCTGGTATTTGAGAGAGAGAAGCTTCATGTGAAACTGTGCATCCCTCCCCTTTTCAATAAGGGCAGTAGGGCACACATGGCTAGAAAAGAAATGTGACTTTCTATTTCTATAACCTTTGCTCTCTAAAACCTTTTAGAAAAACTGAAATTTGGACTTTCAGATAAGATCTGATCCTAAGCCAAGTCTTAAATCTCCCTTCTTCTCTTCTGATAAACAGTGGATTAGCAGCCCTGAACCTGAACAGAATGTTTCCCCAAACCCCATGTCCCTGATTGAGAATCTGAATTTTTAGTGTAATTTTCAGGGAAACCACTCTTCAGAGAGACACAAGTGGAAGATGTTAAGGGACCATCTCTTAATTCTCATGCCATGAATTATGAACCACACATACCTTCATCATGTAGCCTGCTATCACCAAGGGTGACGGGTATCCTGATTCTGAGCCCTTTAAATACAGCAAACAAGCAATTTGTGACCAAGCACATTGGATAAGAAAGAAAATGAGCTTTCTAAGGTCATTCATGGATCTTCCCCACACCACCTCTCCTGGTTCTATTGCACTGCATTTTGTCTTAGTAGCCTGAAAGAGTTAATATCATACCCTAAATATCCTATTATTCTTATAGAAGCTATTTTGATAATAGGAGGAATGTAGTCTGGAAAATCCACATTAGAACCGGTCAAGAAGAGGCATTCTTTTTTCCTTAATTCAAATACATAGCACAAAACACTCAATTTCTAGATATTGTATACAAAAATCAGGGGGAGAACCCAAAAGCTGAAAGGATGAAAGTCCCAGAGAGAATTCTAGAGGCAAACCCTACACTCCCTCTCTGTCTCTGTCTGTCTCTCTGCCTCTCTCTCTTTCTTCCTCTGCTTGGTCTCTCTATCTCCTTCTGTTTCAGTCTCTTTCTGTCTCTCTGTCTGCCTCTGTGTCTCTGTGTCTTTCTCTCCTTTCTCTGTGTCTGTTTCTCTGCCTCTGTGACTGTCTCTCTCTTCCTCTGCTTCTCTTTCTGTGTCTCTGCCTCTGTCACTGTCTCTGTCTCTCTTCTTTTTACTATTAGATATATAATAATAGATAGGGAGAGTTTTATGTCCAGATCTTTCAAGCTTTCCCAATTATGATAACTTCAATGCTACTGATGCCTTTAGGAGAAACTAGCCATCTTCCTTAAAATACGACTCATTTTCCTGTAATGTTTGTTTTTCAACCATCCATCCATACTGGTTGTCCATTAAAATAAATTTTACATTTTTCAAGCTGAAGATGCTTAATTTTTGCTTTTTTAGGGAGAAAAAAGCTTCATTGATGTTTTTATGTCTGAGCTAAATGGCCACATTGTATTATTCTGTAATGATAAACGAGATGATTATTTTACATTTTATGAAAATATATTTAAATTAGTTCATTTAGCCTAATGCAATCTATAAAAAATAAGCTTTAAGAGAGATGAAATCAATTAAAAATAAATGAAATCATATCTTTAAAAAATTAATGTTGAGTTATTGAGTAAAATTAATTTAATTACCCTGACTGAAATGTGTGGCCAGGCAGCCCGAGCCTTGTGACCTCTCTAGGGAAAATGGCTTTGCACAGCTAGGGGAAGGCTGTAGCTAAGCTCCCCTTTGTTACAAGAGCCTTGCACTGTTCACGGTGGACTTTTCTAGAATTCATGTGAAGCCATTTCAGAAGCTCTTCCCACGACCACCTGCCACCAATGTTCTCGCCCAATGTATGTGTGTGTCCCAGTTAAGAGAATGAGGAATTTAACATGGTGCTGGCATAAGTTGATTGGAAGACACCTGCTGGTGATAATGGAGGGAAAAAAAGCTCTTGCCACATCTAAAAAATGCCTCACTACTTGACTGATCTATTCCCATGCACTTCCGTTTGCATTCAAAAGTGACTGAACACATCCAGCCGAGTTGCTTATTTATCGCTACCCACACTCTGCTGTTACCTCTCCCCCTAAACCTGTTGTCTTTTCTACCCACCACTGGCACAGACAATGTTTTCACCTTTTCCAATTAGATCAACTTCCAAGCAGATGTTCTGTGGCAAAATTACAAAGCACCTATGTCACCGTTTTAATTAATCAAACTCTCCCTTGGAGGGATTTTAGTTTGTCTGTTTTTAAAAGATATCGTCGTTTTTTTAAAAAAAAAATTATTTTAAAAGATCTGCTAGTTTGTTTGCCATGTGTGGGTTCAAAGTGAAAATACCTTTTTAAGTGTGGCATCTCATTTAGGGACAACTTTTACATTTGTGGAAAAGCAATTAAAACCAAGAACCTCTCTCTGCCAACAGAGCAAAGTCTAAGGTTTGCATCCTTTTGTTTTTGTTGTATATGGTATTGTATTATTTGTCCCAGAATGGGGAACCCTTCCTAGCTGAATTGAAGAGAACAACCAAAAGAAAGAGGTTTGAAATAGCTAAAAAGACTTCACTGCTTTCTAATTCTTTCTACATTTTTTCTTTGTCTTAGAAACAATTGGGACGGAAAATACCAATATGCCCAGAGAAATTATTTTCTTCTCCTTTGGAAGAGGGAGGATGAATGGCAGGGGGTATAAATATAGTTCTATCATAGTGCTTTATAAAGATTAGGTAGATTTGCAAGGAAAAATGAAGAAATAGAAAGAGGCAACTTCAAACAGTAAAAAAAAAGCATGCTAGACCAGTAATTAGGAAGACAGGGGTTCAAAATTTACTTCCCACACTCCCTAGCTGGAAGACCATGGACAATTCACTTTCCCTGCCTGAGCCTCTGTTTCTTCATGTGTAAAATGTACATTATAGTACCTACTTCACAAGGCTGTTGTAAGGCTTCAATGATATAATGTTATAAAGTGCTTTGCAAACATTAAAAGGCCACAAGAAATCACTTAGTATTTCCCTTAGTAGAATGTAAGCTTCTTGGGGAAAATTCCTTCCTTCCTTCCTTCCTTCCTTCCTTCCTTCCTTCCTTCCTTTCTTTTATTTCTCTCTTTCCTTCCTTTCTCTTTGTTTCTTTCTTTTCTTTCCTTTCCTTTTCTTGCTTTCTTTCTTTCCCTGTTTCTTTCCTTTTCTTGCTTTTTTCTTTCTTTCTTCCTTTCTTTTATTTTTCTCTCTTTCCTTCCTTTCTTTCTCTTTCTTTGCTTCTTTCTTTCTTTTTCTTTGCTTTTTCTTTCTCCCTCTGTTTCTTTCCTTTTCTTTTTTCTTTCCTTGTTTCCATTTCTTCCTTCCTTCCCTCCTTTCTTCTTCTCTCCCTCTCTCCTTCCCTCCCTCCCTCCCTTCCTTCTTTACTTTCTTTCTTAATCTTTTTATTCCAAGCACATTAACACCATGCTCTGTACATGTGGAATAAGGAATGGTCCTATGATTTCACTGATGTAGGGAAATCCCAGGAGAAGAAGCTCTCTCTATCAATGCAGGTAAGCACCTTCTCTGAAACTTAGATCCTTCAGAGAGGAGCCTAAAGCATTTAGCCTGTATTGCTGGTTCCAAAATAATCTTTCTGTACACTGCTCCATTCTGCCTCTTTGTAAGCACATAGTAGGTTCTTAATAAATGCTTGTTCATTTGAACTGGCTTTGATTTGCCCAAAGCTACACCAAAACTTTTGACATCTAGCATGGATTTATTGTACCCTTGGTCTCTCTCTAACTTTTCTTTCTAATTATGGCGGTAGGGTAACAAAATATTAAATGAGGACAGACATCCAATCTGGTATTGAATAAGGTTTGGACTTTGTGACAGGGAAAGTATAGGGTGAGGATTCAAGTTTTGTCAGCAGTGGGACTGCTTTGAGGTAACTTGTCAGTTTAGGAAAGATGGACACATCCCCCTGGGAAAGGCACAGATTTTAATAAGGCAGAAAAAGAAAGCTTTTCTCAGGGCAGTGGCAAACAGAGCCAAACATGTTTGTTCATTGATGGAAATGATGGGCCAATTGTAAACAAGATGTTTTATGGAGGCATTAAAATGAACTATGTCCAATTTCCATTGCTTTACTTTAAAGAAAAAAAAACACCTCATGACCTCATATAACCAATGTAGCTTTTGACTTCCCTGTGGGGTTCTATCTATTCTGCCACCTAGCTCACTCATTCACTACCACAGCTATACTCTTGCCAAAGCAGGATTGATGGAACCCTTGAGATATTACATGGTTTCTTCAGTCATTTCTCAATTCTACCTATACATGTGCCCCATTAAAGGAAGTCAGGTGGACTTCTTCTTCATCCCAGCTTTTGCCTGGGGATGACTCTCAACTGTGTACTTCTGTTCTTCAGGACAAATTACTCAGTTCTAGATTAAGTAGAACTGGTCAGTGACTTCATATACATCTTCATTTCATCAACCAATCAATGAGCATTTATCAGTCATCCATCATGTGCCAGTTACTATGATAAGCTTTGGGGATGCAGAGGCAAAAGTGAAATAATCCCTGCTCTCAAAGAGCTTACATTGTAATGGGAGAGACAACATATGTGTGTGTGCATATTATAGAGAGACAAAAGAATATAGATGATATACAAAAGAATTTTTTAAATCAATGCATGATGTAAAGTAATTTGAGGATGGAATTAGTTTGCGGCTGCGGGGATCAGGAAAGACTTTAGAGATGAGTAAGGCATGGAGAACTGATACAACAGCACATATTTGGAAATTAGAGCGTCATGTAAGATTTTTTTTTTTTAGTGAGGCAATTGGGGTTAAGTGACTTGCCCAGGGTCACACAGCTAGTAAGTGTTAAGTGTCTGAGGCCAGATTTGAACTCAGGTACTCCTGACTCTAGGGCCGGTGCTCTATCCACTGCTCCACCTAGCTGCCCCAAGCATCATATAAGATTAATGACAGGAAGGCCAATATGGCTGGATTACAGAGTACTTAGAAGGGAGAAATGTTGAAGAATAGGACAATAGGAAGGGGGCAGGTAGTAAAGCAATTTAAACATCAAACATGTTTCTAGTTGATCCCAGAGGTAATGGGGAATCACTGCAGTTTATTAATTATGGATGTGACATGGTCAGATCTCCAGATTTGATCCTTCATGATTCCCAAGGTCTTTAGCCACAATCAGTTTTTAAGCCTCCACTATTAATATTCATGGCATGGAAGCTGGACCATCATTGTAGATGTTGAAGGGACACCCCTTGTCTTTTGTATCTTTTAACATCCCTACTAGGTCCTATGAATATCTTCATTTGAAATTAACATAGATCCCAAATTTGCCAATGTTTCTTGGAGTTCTGTGAGCAGGAACCTCAACTCCCTCAAATTGTCTTACTACCAGAGAATTCATTGATAGGATTCTAGCCCCAAGCTAAAGAATGAATGAAAAAAGCATTTATTAAGTCCTTAGTATGATGCCAAGCACTATGCCCAAGAATCAACTGTCTCTGAAGTACGAGGATTTCTAGGGCATTAAAAAGGGAACCCTAAAGATTCTTGCTTTCTAACCACCAAGATAATGTGCCATAGACCTTCTCTAGCTTTCAGGTCACCTCTAAGCATGCATATTTCTTATTAGGGCTCTAATTAAAGACTTTATGTGAATCCCTCCAAGGGAACTTTCAGAGACTTCATGCATTCCTTCATATCTCAGGCAGATCCTTCACTGTTTTTGTAGAAAAGGTCAGAGGATTGACTTTCCCAAAGCTCCCTGTGAAAAGTAGGTGCTGAATCCATCTCATCCTACAGGGCTTCTGATATCTGAAAGGAAGCTGAGAGTTCAATTAGAATTATAATTTTGAGATACATACAATTTGTTCTGGACAGGTGGAGCCAACAAGTGAAAAATAACTCAGGGGCAATTCAGATATTATGTTATTTGAGTCATGTAATGTCCCAGCAACCTTCCAACATTTTATTAATGTCCTTAGCAATTCCTCTGGACATTTTATAGTCACGCACCTTGAAAACCTTTTAAAATCATAGACTCTTAGAGGAAGAAGGATCATTATAATGATCTACTCCCCAGTGCAGGAATCGCTTCTATAATGTTTCTAACAAGTGATTGTTCAGACTTTGAACAGTTCCAGTGATAGGAAAAGAAAATACTAAGTCGCAAAAGAACTTACTTATTTTGGGGTATATGGGTGTTCAAGGAGAACTAGCACCTCTGGTGTGAGGGCTTGCCAGGCCCTTTTCAGAGTTACCTATCCACCTTTGGTGTCTACCTGTCACCTAGCTCCAACCTGTGGCTCCACAAAGCTGTAACACGCACAGTAGCCACACCCCAGTAAAACCATTTCAGCAAATAGGCTGAACCAGATTGAGGGTAACTGACAGACCTCAGACTCATTGGTGAGTTAGGGGGAATGTCTGCCCCAAGCAGATGAGAACAGTTTGTTCTAATGACCATGAAGGATGCTGAAGCAGGAGCTATGGAGCACTTAGAGCTTAGTCAGATAGACAACAGAGACACCAAGATCATCCACCACATCCTAGGCCAAAGCCAGTAGTTTAGACTTTTGTCCTGTCACTGGACTTTGATGACTCTGGAAGGGAGAGTGAGGCTGACGAGTTTATGTAACTCTCTCTCACTTAAATCCAATTCATGAGCAAGTCAAGACATCACACCATGATGTCACTGGTCCTCTTCAAAAATGATGGAACAACAACAAAAACAATTATTTTCAGGTTCTTTCTTATTTTGTGCCAAAATGTGCCTATCTTTAATTTCTGTCCATTGCTCTATAGGACTCTGGGGCTGGAATAAAAAATAGCCTTCTCCTCTATGACACAACTTCAAATACTTGAAGATAATTATCATGTCTTCTATAGGTTTTCTCATTTCTAGATCAAACACCCTCATTTCTTCAATTGTTCCTCATAAAATTGGATTTCTCCTTTTCATCCTGGTTGCCTTTTCTGGACAAGCTTAAGTTTATCAACATCCCTTTTAAAATATGGAGCCCAGCGCCAAATACAGTATTCCACGTGTAGTCTCGCCTGCAGAGAATAAAGTGAGATTGTACCTCCTTCTGGAAACTATAAGCCAATAAATTTGGCCTAAGATTGATTCCTTCCCCACTAAGGAATGGCAGAAGCAACAACACTAATAACTACCACCATGTAATACAACTGTATTACACCATCAACTCATGCTGAGCTATGAATTCATGTTTAAAAAGTTTTTTCTTCTATTATTACATAAACGCATTCAATATGTAGTAGTTGAAGTAAGTTTTCTATGACCAACTATAAGCCTGTGAGTTTGACTTTGAGCACAATTCTAGAATTCAGCATTAAATGGATGGTCAGTAGATATCTAGGAAAGAAAGCTGTGGTCACCAAGAGTCAACATGGCTTTATCAATAACAGATCATGGCAGACTAATCTCAGACATTGCTTCATGCCTAAATTGAAAAGCATTCTCTATTTTTCTCTGTTTTTCAACCAATCCCATTGACTCTCCACGTTGCCTTTTTAGACCTAAGGTAGAATCTCCTTTTGTTTTTATTTTTCAGTCATGTCCAACTCATTACGGCCTCATTTGGGGCTTTCTTGGTAAAGATACTGGAGTCATTTGTCATTTCCTTCTCTGGTTCATTTTATAGATGAGGAAATTGAAGCAAACAGGGTTAAGTGACTCGCCCAGGATCACACAGCTAGTAAGTGTCCAAGGCTAGATTTGAACTCTGGAAGATAAGCATTCCTGATTTCAGGCCTGGCACTCTATCCACTCTGCCATCCAGCTTCCCATTTAAATTCATACAAGGGTTAAGTGACTTATCCAGGGTCACACAGCTAGTAAGTATATGAGGCTAGATATGAATTCAGGAAGAATTCCTGACTCCAGGCCCAGTGCTTTATCCACTGTGCTGCCTAGCTGCCAATACCATGCTACATGTGTGCCAAAATCTAGGACTAATCTTTAGAGTTTTTAAAAGAAAAAGAAAATCCCACACTGTGTCTCAGTGACCACCTTTTTCTGAGTATAGATTCCTAATTCACTGAGACATCTAAGCACACGAGGTCTTTCAAACATCAATTTTATCCAAATGTCTAGTTCACAGGGTCACTAATTTAAAGGCTTCCTTTTTTTTTATTTTTTAAAGGAATGTGAATGTTCAGGCTTTATTATGGATTCTTAGTCACTGTATCCTATTTATTTGGGGAGGTGAGGAATGGAACATAAAAGACCCCAGTGTGGTAGATGTTACATTAAACTCAAGTCTATACGAGCCAGTCTTATTCATTTCAGCAAACAGTGAAAGCGATTGACAACAGTTAGTAGGAATTTCCCTGTCTTGCTTTTTTCTGAACTTCCTCTTGCTTGGATTTTCCTCTCTAGAGGAGAAAGCAGTCAGCCTATTCAGTGGCCTTCAATTGTTCTTGTACTCTGCTAATTGCAAAACTCCAACTAAAAATAAATACTTTGCCATGAGTCAGTAAATGGAATACATTAATAAAGCTTGAGTTTTTGGCCGTCTCCCAGACTCTAAAACTTCATCATGTTGCCTGCAATGACGGCTTTGAATTTCTGTTTAGTGTAAAGGAAAATTACCCTATACAGCCTTTAACTCCCAAAGGCATATCCCTAAAAGCCTTATTCGAACTTCTGAGGTGCCTGGACTAGCATTTGAGCTTAGAAAAGCTGTTGGCAAATCCCAGTGAAATTTTCTGACAGATTCATCTTTTAGCCTTTGGGAAAGTGAAGGTGCTGCAGGCAAGATATTTGATTAATGCCACAAAAAATAGTGTTGCTGGCACAGCTGGTATGTTGGGAGAAAAATTCATCACTAACTCTAAAACTGCCATGTAATTTTCTACCAACAGTTCTTTTCCTTACTTGACAGAAGATTTGCACAGGACAAACTAGCCTGACAGGGGACAAGCCAGCCAGCTGTTGAGGTATCTCTAAACATGACAGATAACTATGTTTTAACTCAGATTAATTCACTTATTACAGGTAGACCTAAATCACTGGTCATTGTCAAATCAGTTGTCACCACCAGCAAATCATGTCAGATTTCTGAACAAAAATATTTCCAATTTTAAACAGTTGCTCTAACCTCGGCCCTTGCATGCTGAGAGAGTGATTCCAACAAGAGGCACGGAACTCCTTGCCAAGGAAAGCAGCAGAATGAATGCCCAGCCCTGATCAAGCCAAATCCAAGTCTTTTTTTGTGGGTCCAGAGGGAACAGGGAAGGGGAGAGTTCAGATTCTGGAAATGAACAAAATTAGAATTGGCCTTTTCTACTTCTTTCCCCTCACTCCTTTTAATACTATCCTTTGCCTTCAAATACTACACTATGAGGTATTTGTTGCTTTGGGTCCAACCAGCAATGGGAAAGAAATAAAAACCACACACATTAAAAAACACACACACAAACAAAAAATTCATTAATAAGGATGTTGGCAAGATATCAATCCAAATGACTGATTACCAAGCTTCTTCTATAAGTTGACATGAAGTTCATTCCTGCCCATCCTGTGGGTACTTGGGGGACTTAGTATAAAATGCATTTGTTTGTCCCTTATCTCAAAACCCCAAATGTTAGTAACTATTTCACAAAGTCAGGACCACAACTCACCATTATGTAGCCAGCCACCCTTGAGAAAAGTGTCAAAAAGCAAATACCCTAAGGAGGGCGAATTTACATCTTTGCCCGAGAGGGACCTGTGGTTAGGAATGGGGACCATTGTTGGGGCATTAGACAGATTTGCCCAAGTACCCTCAGCATGGAGCCCTCTGGCAGAGAGAGGCAAGGTGATGATTCACAGGACCAAACATTCTGTGGGGGTCTGGATCACTAACTTCATTCATAAAGCACAATTAATTTCATGACATTAATTCCACTAACAAGAAATATATCTGTTACATACACACACACACACACACACACACACACACACACACACACGCACACACACACACACCTTCTTAGGATTTTTTTTTCACTTGTGTTTTTGTTTGTTTGTTTGTTGGGGTTTTTTTGGTTTTTTTTATATATATATATATAGTATATTTAGCATTAATGTCCCTTGTTCTCATTCTTAAGCAAGAAGGGAGGTTCTGAAGTTACTAGAGCTGTGTTTTTCTCAGGTCCAAAAGATTAGTCCATTAAGCCAAGGTGTAATGGCCAGCATAGGGCAGCTTTGAGCAGTAGCCATAAGGATTGCATTAGCCCTTCTCCCAGGTTGAGGCTGCCCACAAACATTAGATAGAAGCAAGAAGAATGAGAGTTCCAATCTGATAGGATTATTTTGTTTGTTCGTTTGTTTTTTATTTTGTGGGGCAATGAGGGTTAAGTGACTTGTCCAGAGTCACACAGCTAGTAAGTGTCGTGTCTGAGGCCGAATTTGAACTCAATGCCTGCTGAATCCAGGGCTGGTGCTTTATCCAGTGTGCCACCTAGCTGCCCTGAATCTGATGTTTTAAACTGGTGCCTTATACTTCAACCTGCAGAGATTGGTGAAGGAAGAAAGAAGATCTAGGAGAGAGTGCCTCATGGCAGAGCAGCGTGACTTCTGAGCTTTTGTGTTCCTAGGTTGCTCTTCCTCCATGTATTCCTCTGGGGAATGTGCACCAGGAGAGGAAGTCTTATGTGTGGGGCAGGGCTGTGCACCACAGAAGTCTTGAGCTCTGGAATGACTGGGGGGTTAAAAGATTCTGTTCCACCAAGGTCATTGATATTTGTGACTTTGACAGCATCTCCCGAGTCTTTCTCTGTCCCCTCGGTGGTATCTGGTCAGAAGTTAAAGCACCCTGCTCGTCAAGGGCTGAAGGATCATGGTGCCAGTCATCAAATATGGCATTTAGACCTAAATAAGCTGAAATTTACTATCTTCACTTTATACAAAAAATAATAATCAAAGTGGAAAAGTGGAATGGAAATGTGAGAAATCATATTGTCTATTCGAGCTCAAGTGTGAGAGAACCATCTCAAAGCAAACTCTCCTGATTGCCTGATGTCCACAAATGGTGCCACCGTTCTGTTATACTGAATAAAAAACTTGGAGTCAGCTCTGATGCCTTGCAATTCCTCACTCCACCTACCCCACATCTATTCAGTTGCCAAGTACTATTTTTTTCTTCCTTCAAAATATCTTTTTCTCTGTACTCTCTTTCCCATTGCTATTGTCATTTCACTAGGCAAGGTCTTTATTCTCACATATAGACTATTGTGTTGAACTCTTCATTAATCTTCTTGTTTCCTTTCTCTCTACCTTTCAATATATCATGTAATATTCCTAAGACTATTATAATACTCTACTGCCCAGTGACTCTTCATAGACTACATATGTGTAGTCTATATATGTGTATATACATTAGAATATATGTATGTGTCCATGTACATGTCCATGCATGTGTTTGTGTCCATGTCCATGTATGTGTATGTGTGCACACACACTCCTATTCTGGCATTGAAGGCTCTCCATACTCTACCCCTGCCTACCTTCCCAGACTCATATCAGACATGTCCCCTATTTAGACTCTTAACTCAAACTACGATAGTATGTATCAGAGGCAAGACTCAAACCCGGGTCTTCCTGGTTCTAAGGTGAGCTTTCTATTTGATTCTTCCCTTAGTAGACTCCCATCCTTCATCAGTTACCATGTCTAATTCTCCTTTCTGTCTGTAGATGCGATATGAATCTAGGTTTTATGACTTCAAATCTAGTGAGTATTCTTTCAACCACTAGAATATAAGCTCCTTGAGGACAAGCAATGTATTTTGCTTCATTTTGTATCTCCAGCACTTAGCCCAGTACTTGGAACATCACAGGCATTTACTAAATGTTTACTGATTAACTGACTGACCCAGAAATACCTGCTTATTTAACAAACACCATCCATTCATTCCCGGTAGTCACTTATAGATAGCCAATATGAACAACATCAGTTAGCCCTAAATCTTATCTTACTTTAGTGACGGTTTTTTGAGAGGGAATTCTCTAGATAACTGTGTTAATTTTTCAATTCACCTCAGTGGATATAGTTGACAACAGGTAGTGAAATTCTTTAAGCAACCCAATGTGACTTGTAGGGGCTGAGGACATGGTTTGTGAACTTAGTTGTTTTCATGCCTGAAGTACAAGTCATACCGTAGCGATTGCCTCCAGATCATCCTTGCTTCCTGAATCCTCAAGAATTTCTGTTCTTCCTATTACCTCCCTGGATGTCACCAGGAGATGCAAGATGAGTTGATCAGTACTCAGTGCTGCCTCTCTATTACAAGACATAATACACAGACGGTGGACCACGGTAGACAACACCCTTCAGAAAGCATTGCTGTTTGGTCTGGGCAGTTACAAAGTGGCCCAGTCCGCAGAGAATTGCTAATATTTATACAGTGGCTTAGGGTTTGTAAAGTGCTCAGTCTAAAGAGGACTGCTAGCAGTTAGATGCTGCTTTCCATATATTATCTCATTTGATCCATACATCAACCCTGGAGAGCAGGTGCTATTATTATCATCCCCCTTTTACTGAAGCTGAGAGAGGTTAAGTGACTTGACCAGGGTCACATAGTCAAGTGTTTGAGGCAGGATTTAAACTGGGGTCTCTCTGACCACTATGCCACCTACCTACCTGACCACAACAATGGACTGGATCACAGCATGTCAATATGAGGTAAGGCCCACTGAGCCGATCCTTAGATTTGAGTCCAGCTTATGTTGGCTTTGACATAGCATCCTCTGGTGCACCTTGCAGAGTAATCTGAGAAGTACTGAGGCAGAAGGAAAATTTTTATATATGAGGAATAGTTAGAAGTCCAGTTTGACTAGAGAATGTATAAATGGAAGTAAAATTAAATAACACTGAAAAGGTAGATAGAAGTCAGCTTTTGGGGTGCGGGTCTTTGAATGCCAGACTAAGAATTAAAATGTTTTTCCTAGAATCAGTAGGGAGGGAGCCACTAAGCATTTTTGAGTAAGGGAGTGACATGTTCAGATCTATTTCAATCAATCAAAAATTTATTTACTGAGTACCTACTCTGTGAATAGCATTCTTAGGTATTATGAGGGATAAAAGAAATTTAAGGTAAGGTCTCTGCTTCTACAGAGCTTATTGGAGAGAGGAGATAGAATATATGTGCATGTGTAAATTCACATAGCAGCATTAGTCAGCCCATGCTCAAATGCTAATTGCATTGGAGTTCAGAATAAGGTGATATCACTATAGTCCAGTGTAACTGAGAACAACTTTTTTGGCAGAAAAGGAACTCAGGCTGGTCTTTGAAGAAGGGATACAATTTTTAAAGGTTGAGAGAAAAGGGGTGAGTATCATAGGTTGGAAGAACATAAAAGAAAACTGGACCTCTGCTCTCTTACTTGACTTTTCCCTCTTTTTAAAAAAAATAGAAAATAAAAATAAATGAAAGATTCAGTAAATGGGTGAAAAGTCATTTATTAAATGCTTACTGTGTTGCAAGCAATGTGCCATGTGTTGGAGATACAAATAGAAAAGAGACAGTCCAAGTTCTGAAAGAGCTCACATTCTAATAGAGAGAGACAACACATATAAGAAAGATCAGCTTGAGCATGGATGGAAAGGCCCAGAAGTACTGAAGGTGCTGCAGCAGGGTAGATGGCTAGGTCCAGAGGTACTTAGGGAGCAGTGGCACAATAGATGACTGTGTCCAGGATTATGCAGGAAAGAAAAGTAGGATGGATGATAAGAGCTAGAAAATCATAAAACATAGCAGAAGGGCAGAGGATAAGCATTGAATTCTCTCTGTCTTGCCTGAAGCAGCTGAGCACAATAGCCTAGTGTCTAGTAAACACGGGATACCAAATATTAGGGTTAAGGATTCCCTGTTTGACAAAAACTGCTAGGAAAACTAGAAGGCAATGTGGAATAAATTAGATTTGCACAAAAATTTAAAACTGTATGCCATACTAAGTTCCAAATAGGCAACTTAAATATAAAAGAGTATATCATAAAAAATATGAAAATGAAAGGAGGTTCCTTGTATAAATATGACTAGAGAGGGAATTATAAACTAAGCTATATAAATGAGCACAGAAAATAAATCCAATTTTGATTATATAAATTGAAAGAATTTTACATGACAAAATCAACAACTAGAATTAGAAGAGGAGTTAATTGGGAAAAAATCTTTGCAGCAAAAATATTTATTTGATCTATGAGATATATAGGGAATCAATACAAATATATACGAAGAATTGAACAAGATATAAGAAGAACCATCTCCCAACAGATAAATAGTCAGAGGATATAAATAAACAATCCTCAAAAGAAGACATTCAAGTTGTCAGCATCCATATGAAAGAACGCTCTGAATCACCAATAAGAAGATAAATAGACATTAAAACACCTCTGAGATTTCGCCTTACCCCTGTCAGATTGGGAAATATGGAAAAAGATGAAAATGGTACATGTTTAAGGAAATATGGGAAGATTAGTACCCTAATGCTCTGCTGATGGAGCTTTGGACTGTTCTAACTATTCTGAAAACCAGCTTGGAATTATATCATAAAATTTTCCACAGCCCACATACCCTTGTACCTAGTGATCCAGATACAGGCATGTCCCCTAACAAAGTCAAAGGCAGAGGGAAAATCCCTAAATATTTTATATCCCATCCTGGTGTGAGTGTATTGGTGGATAGATAGATAGATAGATAGATAGATAGATAGATAGATAGATAGATAGATAGATAGATAGATAGTTGTTGATATGTAGACATAGATACACATAGATCTACATGTATATATGTGTATATACATCACATACACCAGGACTTTTTGAAGTAAAAAAGAACTGGAAGGAAAGTGGGTGTCCATTGATTGGGGTAATTAATGGCTGTACAAATCATTACACAATAAATGACAAATACAAAGAATTCAGAGAAACGTAGGAAAATGTATATAAATTATTGCAAAGTAAATTGAACCAGAAAAATAATTTATGTAATAGTCACAAAAATGTAAAAGCAAATAGCATTAAAAGACTTCTGAATTCTGATCAATACAGTGACTAATAATGGCAACAGAAGTCTGCTAGTGAAGGATACCTCCTGCCTCTTGGTAAAGAGGTGGTGGACTTGCATAGAATAAAGTATTTATTTTCAGATATGGCCAATATGTTGTTTTATTTTCCTTGACTATGCTTATTGTTATAAGGTAGTATTCTATTGAATAGGTACAGTGTCAGTAGGTATCAGTAGGAAATGATGATATCCAAAAATTAAATTAATTAAACATTTTAAAGAAATAATAATATAGGATTTAAGACCCTTAAACCTGAGCTCATGTGACTTTCTTTACTTGTTTTGTGTATGCTCACAACAAATCCCAAACTGGATTAGTCATTTATTTGATTCAAGTTTGTATCCAACAACTTTGTACTACTTATCCTTGAACCTGGGAGATTTGTGCAATATGTATTTTCTAAACTTTGCAAAGCCGTGGAACTTCTCTGCTTCCACCTTCAGTGGATGACAAAAGTTCTCATTACGTATAAAATTCAAGTCCCCTCTCATTTCTGAGACCTAACTCTTTTTTTTTTTGTCATATTGGCAAAACCTCATTAACTAAGGCATTTCTGTGATCCTGAAAGTAGATTAGAAGAATAGGTTAGCCTATTATTTCCTGGTCCTGAACGTGCTCATAACCTATATGAAATGAGACAAGCCTGCAGATGATTAAAAAAAAAAACCCAAAGGTTATTGTGATTAGACATGCTTGCACACTATTACATAGTTTTCTTTTAATAACTAAATGTGAAATTTGTTTCCCTAGTTCAGCTAAGATGCCATGTGAAGGTAAAATTGGACGATGCGTATGTTTTCTCTTTTGGAAAGTTCTCCTGAGAACAGACTTACTCTCTATATGGCTTGTGATAATGAAATAGAATCAAAGGGATGGCATCTGAAACCAACTCTTGTATGACCAAAAAAGGTGTATTATTTGGAAGCTTTTGGATGTGGGTATATTTTACAATTTGACAACTTGGAACTTTGTAAACTGGCAATTGGGTACAGACGAAGGTATCCATTTATCTCATATATGTCTTGTTGAGGCAAAGCTGTCAAAAGAAATCTTATCACATGGTGCCCCATTTGTTTTCTGTAGTGATTTATGATGGTTTTGAAAAGGTCTTGTGATCCCACAGGCTGCCACGATTCTCTGACTTTTCTCTGTCAATGGATCAGATTTTTGACATTTTCTGAGAGCATTCAGAAAAGATTTGATAAATCAGCCTGTGGTGTTTATTTTAATTGATCTGAGGCCGTTCCTTCAAGAATTCATCAAATATAGTGACAGGGTCTGGGTGTGCTGCGGTGAAATGAAAGAATTGGGTTGGCCATGCTCCTGTGATGATGATAGAGATATTTTGTTGAAAGTTTATGCTCACAGACGAGAAGATGTCATAACTAATTTAGTATGTTGTAAATCTCTCGACGCAGATTCTAATTCATAAATCTCATCCATCACATGTGATTCATGGAACTATAGACAACCTTTGATGAGAGGGTACTTTTGTGTGTGTTCCAAGTTCTTTACATTTTTCCCCCCTCTTCAAACATAAATCACTCTAGAACAACAGAATTCTATTATGAAATTGGAGCTACAAATGTCCTCATTCTTCCTCTCACAAAAGGTAAAGAAAGATCTTTCCTTTCTGAGATACAGATAAATAAATGTTATTTCTGTGGGAGACAGTACATATGTGTGCAATGAGGTATACATTGTGTGTATGGAAAGATCTCTTTTCTAAGAATCAGCCAAGCTGGATTAAGTTCATTTCAGCAATCGTTTATAATACATATGCTATTTTGGGATCATGAGACTGTGCTGAGAAAGCTTTTCTTCATCCTGCCCCCAACTAGGTTTCCAGTGCCCTCCCATGAAAAATTACTTTCCATATATCCTTATATTTCATTTTCTATGGGCCTGTGTATGTTGTTCCCCTCTCCCCCATCCCATTAGACAGGAAGCACTTTGAGATGAGGGACTTTTTCGTTTTAGTCTTAGTATTCTTAGCACCTAGCATAGTATTGGTCACATATTAGGTACTTAATAAATGCTTGGTGAATGAACGATTCCTATTTTTGTAGAGTATATTGACTTATCAAAGGACGTGTCTATCCAGAACAGAAGTTGAGCCTATCATATATCAAGAGAGATGTATAACAGTTAAACAACCCTGTGCTGCTTTGACACCCCTGAATCTTGAAAAGAACTAGAGCAAGAAGTACAATACATTGGGCACATCTTTTATAGAGGACATCTTTAATGGAAAAACATAGACAAGAACTGCAGAAGATGAGAATTTGTGGAGTGGTTGTGATCAGCAATAGTGGCAGGAATATGCACACAAAATCATAGATTCATTAAGTTATACAGAGTCCCATCACTAATTTCAGAAGCCAAAAGAATCATTACAAAACTTCTGTAATACCACCCATATTTCAAGGCTTTTTTAACTTGAGGTTCACAGACCCCATAAATTCCAAAGGAGTTCATGAACCTGGATGTGGGTTGGGGGAACTTCATGATTTGGTGATCTTAAGTATTTTATTTTATTCACTTTTAAAAACGTTATTCTGATAAGGATTTCATTGGCTTCATCAGACTGCCAAGGGGATCCATGACACAAAAACCAGTTAAGAACCTCTGCAATATATTCATTCCCTCCCATGGATTTCCTTAAGTTTACTTAGCCCAAAATTATCATTTTTTTTTACTTATTCTTTTTCAATTCACAAACAAGTAGAACATTAATCTACTGTTAAAATGTATTCTCTAACCCAGGAAGAATGCAGAGAGCTCTTGTTGAATACATCATCACAGCTAAGAGAGTAGTAGGGGTGATGGATCCAATAACCACTCAGAAAGTCAATTACAAATTTTGTCTGTCTTGTGCTTCAGCTAGGTGGTATAGTGGATAGCACACTGGGCTTGGAATTAGGAAGACTCATCTTCATGAGTTTAGATCCAGACTCAGACACTTACTAGCTCTGTGACCCTGGGCAAGTCAATTAACCCTGTTTGCCTCAATTCCTCATTTGCAAAATGAGCTAGAGAAGGAAAAGGCAAACCACTGCAGTATCTTTGTCAAGAAAACCCTGAATGGGGTCATGAAGAGTTGGTCATGACTGAAAATAACTCAACAGAAGAACAGACTTAAGTGCTATAGTAGTTCAGAGAAAGAAGTTGTTTAGTCTGGCTTGAAGTACTATGATAAGAGGAGATAGCATATTGTTGTAGAAATATCATTGGATTTAGAATCAGGCCACGGTTTAAATCCCAGATATGCCACAAACTACCCACCTGACTTTGAGCAAATTGCTTAGCCGCCCCGCCCCCCACCCCCACCCCTCACTTTCTGTAAAATGAAAGTTTGGATTTGATTATCTCTAAAACCATTTCCAGCACACAAATCTTAGGATTTCATAGATAAAAAAAGGATGTGAGATTACTCCCAAATTCCATGGGTGGGATTTGAGATTATAAAAGCAAAATGTTTCAATCAATGTGGTTGTTTCCTGGTTAGATTTGATTGCCTATAATATCCCTCCCAACTTAAAAATCTTATGATTTCATAGAGAAAGTAAGACTTGAGCTTACTCTTAATGATGGGGAAGATTTGAGAGTGTAACATCTAATGTGGTTATTCCTGAGGAAGAGATATATAGCTATACAGAAGGGCCATGTACAATGACAGCAATAGCACTGTCTGAAATAGAATCTAGGATCCACATGCCTTTTAAGTAGGTAACATTAACATAGAAATCCTAAGCAGCCAATACTGTTTAATCACATGCATATAGGACAAGGACACCATGGCAACTTGAAATCTATAAATACTATAAAAATTTAGGATATGGGGACTAGACCTGTGATTTCTTTAGTATACAGAACTCCTGGGTGGGAATCTCCCTCTTCCTGTGGAGGTTTGTACCTTTTCAGCAATTCACTTGTTTTAGAGAATTACCTCAGACATTGAGATGTTAAGTGACTTTCCCAAAGTCACACAGCCAGTATGTGTCAGAGGCCAGACATAAATCCATGTCCTCCTGATTTCAAGGCTAGCTCTCTATGCCACATTGCCTTATAATATAAAAATTTAATTCTATCAAGTTATGTCCAATTCTCTTTCAGAAAGCTTCTTCCTGGAAAAGATAATAAATACATAGTTAACTATTTTACAATCATAGGATTCTAGAAAGGACCTTTAAGGTCATCTGGTCCAATGCCTGCCCACCTACCCATTTATTTTACAAATGAGGAATTTCTCTTACCCTGCATTGCCTCTATGATAAAACACACACAATGTCTAAAAGGAAGCAGAAAGAAAAATAAGAAATCGGGTTAACCCGCACATTAGATAATTAGCCCCTTGAATAATCCATACCTAGTCATATTAAAACTCTAAGGGAGAAAAAAAGGCAAGAGAGAAAAGGTTGACAGAGTAAACAAATTCTTCCCCCTCACTCCCCATACATATTCTCCCCCTGAAATTGTGAAGCATTAGAAATGATGAAACTCCTGACAGGGGAGAGGTCATTTAATCAGATGACACAGTGCAAAATGCCATGTCCCTATGCAGGGTAATTTGAAATAAACTCCAGCTCAGAACCCATAATGAGGAGGTAAGGAAATAAAAAGGCAGAGGTCCTGTGTCCGAATATAAAATAGGTAACTTTTAATGGCTGTGAAGGGCAGACTGACCAATAACAACCAGCTTGAGCCTAAAACGATGTAGAATAGCAGCCTGCTTTTGAAGAGGTCTCCACCAGGTTGCTTCACTCCTGACCTGCAAGGCCCTAGTGGGTCCCATCTTGAAAACCTCCTGGCCATCATTGGAGCACAAAAGCTTGGAACTCTATGGTGTTCTTTTATGACAAAAGTAAGTCCTCTATTGCTAAAGGTGGGGAATTGCAAAGGAGAAGAGCATAATTTTTTTAAAGGCAATCTTTACAAAGTGGTTAAAAGATGCGTTGAGCTCAGAAAAAAAAATTGTTTTTTTTAAGTGACAGAGATATTTGTACAATCTTTAAGAGCTCACAATCACTGCCAGCATTATAAAGTTTCTAGTGTCTTAATAATTCAAGTAACCATATACGATTTTGTTCCTTATTTGACTGTCTGCCAATTTAATCAATTGATAATGAACCTGATGTTTCAGTTGCAAGAAAATTAAGAAGCAAAAGGATGAAACACTCAAATTCTAGGGGAACAGATTTGACAGATCTTTACACATTGATCCTCCCTCAAAGACACAAATAATTTGAATGTGCTTGGAGCATTAATCAAATTTTCAGATCCCACTGAGGCTGCCCAAGTGATGACCCTCGTTATTTACATCCAGATTGTGGCTCAGGAAATGTATTGAATAAGCAAATGTGTTGCATACGGTTATCTTTTCACCAATAACAAAAACTTTGTCAAATTTTCAAAGGCTTTGATGTCTCAAGCTGTTCCTCTTTCATGGTGGGGAAAAAAAACAAAAAAAAAAAAACTAGAGGAATAGACTAGGTGAGAGCAAGAACATTAGATATGGGGTTCATACATCAAGAACATATTGGGCATCTACTAGATTCCCAGATCTAAATGTATGGAATATAAAAGAAATGTGAGGCATTCCTTCCAATACCTTAAAATCATGTTGGGGAGATAAAAGTAATGCTCAGAAAATAAATAAAAGCATTATACAAAATAGTAACAGCTTCACTTTGGGGTTGTAGGATCACAGATTTAGAGCTAGAAAAGAGTGCTTAGTGGGCACCAAAGACATCTCATTTTACAAATGAACCAGTCATTTAAACTGACTTTTTTTTTTTTTGGTGAGGCGATTGGGGTTAAGTGACTTGCCCAGGGTCACACAGCAAGTAAGTGTTAAGTGTCTGAGGTCGGATTTGAACTCAGGTACTCCTGACTCCAGGGCCAGTGCTCTATCCACTGTACCATCTAGCTGCCCCTAAACTGACTTTTTAAGAGAAATGACCACATTTGAGGATGATCAAGGCATTCCATACTGTACAGCCAAAAGGCAGAGCCAGTGTAGTGGGGAGTACACTAAATCTGATAGCAGAAGACTTGGATGTAAATCTTGGCTCCACCCTTTACTGTAAGGTGTGGGATTTTGCACAAGTCATTTTGCCCCAGTTTCTTAATCTGTAAAATGAGAATAAAATGCCTACATTGCCTACCCTGCAGGGCTATTAGGCTCAAATGAAATGTTGTCCGTATCATCCCATCTTCCCATTTTATAGATGAGGATCTGAGGTCTAGAGAAGCTTAAGTGATGGGCCCCAAATCACACAATAGTAAAGTCCAGTAGCAGAAGCAGCTTTAAAAAAAAAAAATCAATTTATATGACTCCATATCCAGCACTCTTTCTACATGTTATACTGCCTTCCCCTGGAGAAAGATGATCTTAAAAGGGACCTGAGACTCTTATGCCCTCATTTTATAGATGAGGAAACAGAGATCAAAATAGATTAAGGGTGTTTGTCGTTGTTGTTGTTTTTAAATCAAAGACACACATGTATTTGCCTTACTGGTCTCTCTATATGTACAAAGCAGATACTTAATTACTTATTAAATAAATGACTGTTGATTGAAGAACAATTTTACAAGATATGTTGGTACAATCTTAGTAAATTATCTAGAATCTCAAATTGAATTAAAAGTAAAATCCTAATTTTCCTAATTTGGGGTCAGGAAGATTGGAGCTAAAATGTTTCAGCCATGTACTAGCTGTATGACCCTGGGTAAGTCACTTATACTCTATGATCCTGTTTCCTCATCTGCAAAAATGGGGATAATAATGTTTTTAATACCTACCTCACAGAGTTATTGAGCATATTGTTAAAAAAAAAGTCTTTGGAAATCTTAAAGCACTTTATAGCCAGTTATTGTTATTATTATCATTATCTTTTGACTTCTAATCCATTGTGCTCTATACCCAATGGTGTGGAATAGCCCCAGGTAATCTTTCTTTCTTTTTCTTTTTTCTTTCTTTCCTTCCTTCTTCCTCCTCTCCTTCCCTCCTTCCTTCCTTCCTTCCTTCCTTCCTTCCTTCCTTTCTTTCTTTCTTTCTTTCTTTCTTTCTTTCTTTCTTTCTTTCTTTCTTTCTTTCCTCCTTCCTTCCTTCCTTCCTCCCTCTCTCTCTAGATAGATAGAGGAATAAATCAAGAAATTAGTCCTAACATCCCTTCCAATTCCAGTATCCCTTACTAGAATTTACATTTGGCTATTAGCTGGGTGGGTTATTTTGGATAGTCATTTAATGCTTGATCTCAATTTTTTTCATTTATAAAATAATAATAATAATAATAATTTTTAAACTGAGCTATTAGAGCTAAAATTTTCTTGACTTATCTTAAAACTGAGACTACAAAGAGCTTTTCCAGTTCGACATCTGTATTATTACTAAATAATTAGAGCTAAGTCATCTTCAGACACTTACTAGGTGTGTGACCCTAAACAAGTCATTTAACCCAGTTTGCCTTAGTTTCCTCATCTGTAAAATGAACTGGAGAAGGAAATGACAAACCACTCTAATATATTTGCCAAAAAGCCCCAAAAAACAAATGGAGTCACACAAAGAATCAGACACAACTGAAGTGACTAAACAGCACCAACATGAGCCAAAGATGGACAGTAGTTTGAGTGCAGTGACCAAGGCAGTTAGATTGTTTCACCTTTCTTTGTATCCCCAGGATTTAACACAGTATCTGACATATAGTAGGCGCATAATAAATGCTAAGTGACTCCCTGCATTCCATTATTCTCCAAAAATGGAGTTAAGCGATTAAACATTCTATGTAAATCAACCTGAGCTGTCCTTACCTCTCTATCTACTTTCTTAATTTGGAGACCCCAAGACCCTTATCACAAACATTATTTGGCTTTGCAGATTAGGGAGTTTCAAGTGCTTTGCAAACCTTAAAGGTGTTATCTAAATACGGGTTGCTATTGTTATTAAGTACCTAAGAGTTTATCCCACAGCTAATACTGCTGGGAATTTGCCTCTGACATAGTCCAGGCAAATGAAAATGGACTTGAGTATGAGATTCCATGAAATAGCTGAGCTGAGGAGTAAACATGTAGAAGCTTACTAATGAAATTCTCATCCATGCTGGCTCGTGCTTGGTGCCGAACCTGTATCCAGCAGGCTAGGTAACAAAGCAGGTGTTTGGAAAAGCTTTGCCCAAAGGTATCCGGTTCCCGTGATTGGGCATTGCTCCAAAGGCAGACTAGAATGAGCTGTTGGAGATGTTGTCAAGGAGATTGATGGAGTAAGCAATTTTGAAATTTCCTCTGATTAATTATATAGGCTCAGTGGTTTTTCACCAAAGGCAATACTCTGAGTTGGGGAACTATCCATTATGACTTTTTGTACTCTCTGGTGTCTTCAAACACTCAGTGTCCTAGGTGAGAGAAAGAATAAGGAATAGAATGGAAAAATGAAGCCTCATTCCAAAGGGGACCTATTCAGGTTTTAGTACAGATCAATAAGAATATGAGTATGCACAAATTTTGCTCTTTCTAACTCTCTCTTTCCCATTTTAATTTTCCACCCCTGTTTTTATCCCCCTCTTGCCACTTACTTGCATGTATCCGTACATCAGCAGGAATACATATGCAGCGAAAGTCTTTATTTTCATGATTGCAGTTGTCATTTATTTTCCTGACGTTTACAACTTTAATAATAAAAAATGCTAGCATTTATATGATACTTTAGAGTATTTTACATATACTTTATTCTCTCACACACACACAAAACTTGGGAGGTAGATGCTGTTACTACCCCCATTTTATAGATAAAGAAACTGAGCCTCTGTTTCTTTATTTGTATGAATGGGAATAATAATGTTTTTAGAACTTTCCTTATGGAATTGTCTTGTATATTCTAAAGGCTTTTGAAATCCTTAAAGCACTTTAGAACCAGTTGTTGTTGTTGTTGTTATTCTTATCATCATCTTTTGTTTTTGAATTCATTGTGCCCCATACCCAAATGCATGATACAGCCTCAAATGAGGAATAAACCAAGAGTCAAGTCCTAAGTTCCCTTCCAGCACTAACTCTGGGATCCTGTTCTAGAAAGAAAGAAGTTAATTGACTTGTCCCAGAGTCACATAAGCTAGTGGTGTGTATGAGGCAGGATTTGAACTTCAAGCCCAGCATTCTATTCCCTGCAACACTTCAATACTTCATCCCATTGAATTTCCCAAGCTGTTTATGTACTTCTGGACTCTAGATCTACCACCTCACTCACTGTTCTTTCTTCATGCTATCTGGCTGTACCATTTTCACCTATTCCTTATCACTGTTATTTCTTGATCTCCTTGGATTCTCCTATCTTTCCCCATGCATTTGTTGACTGACTCATTGTTTTCTTTTACACTCTTTCCCTGTCCAACATCTTTGAAGCTGACCTTCCTTGATACCCTGGCACAGTGCTTTCAACTCCTAGGCACTCCATTTCCTGTTTAATTCAGCAACCCACTCTTATGAGTCACATGTGAGTCTGTCTGTCAGTCAGTCACATTAAGTGCCTCCTATAAGCTAGTTTCCTATGCTAAGTTAGGGATACAAAGAAAGAAAGAAAGAGCAAAAGATAGTCCCTGCTCTTGAGGAGCTCACAATCTAATGGGGGAAGACAACATATAAAAAGCTAAGAAGGGGTAGGAAATGCAAACCACTCTAGTATCTTTGCCAAGAAAACCTCAAATTGAGTCACACAAAGAAACAGACACAACTGAAGTGATCGAACAGCACCAACATGAGCCAAAGATGGACAGTAGTTTGAGTGTAATGACCAAGGCAGTTAGATTGTTTTGCCTTTTTTTTTTTTTGTATCCCCAGGACTTAGCACAGTGGAGGGGAGGGAGGCTAACCACTTTAGCGACATGAAGTTCTGCAGCCCGGTGGAAAATTATGAGGTCTCTTCCTTGCTCTCCTTTAATAGAGGACATTGGAGGAGCTCTCCAATGTCCACCCTTCACCCTCTCTAATCAGAGGAAGAGAGGGACTCAAGGGGGCAAGAGATACTGAGGAGGTATGAATTGCAGAATTGATTTGATTTTGTAAGCAGATGAGTTTCTGGAGACAGTGGTGAAGTCCAAGTGAGCAACAAGGTGGGAAATGATGAGGTGCATGCCCAGATCTCTCTTTAAATAGCAGATCTGGGAGGAGCTCTTCAATGCCTGCTCTCTATCCTCTCCCATCAGAGAATGATTAGTGATGAAAGAGTGACAATATGATATGGTGGAAAGACTGCTGGTTCTCTAGTCAGAATAACTGCATTTAAATCCTGCCTCTGAAACTTCTGACTTTGGACAAATCATTTACCTTCCTTGGGCTTCAGTTTCCACATCTACAAAATGGGATGGTAAGACTTAATGGCCTCTTAGTATTCTAGTCAATACTATAAAGCTATAAATTTCAGTGAAGGTTACCACCTACATTGGTTAAAGAAATTTTTCTATCCATGAGTTCACTATATCCATGAAATCACAGGTCCTGTTTCTGTATATGAAGGCAGCATAGACTAGGACTGCCTCTCCTCTCCAAAGTTTGTAGTCAGAGGAGAATATAATTTTAATTCCATTTCTAACATTTACTAGCTGAGCCTGGACATTTAAACTTTCTGAATGTCAGTTTCCTCATCTGTATAGTGGGGATGATAATACCCATCATGCTTACTTAACATGACTGTCTACAAGGATCCAAAGAGGTAATGGACATAAAGTGAAATATAAATAAATTTCAGCTGTTGTTATTCATCAGGTATATTATAACTGTTGAGTTTCAAAGGTCTCGAATGTTTCCTTCCCAGTTAAAAATGTTCACACTTGACAATTTCCACAGCACAGTGCTGATCAATCAAGGAATGATTAGTTCTTAACAGAGGTTAATAATACATATCAGAACTATAATTGTAACAGTGAAGTCTGACCTCCCCAATAAGCTTTTTGTGTCCCACGTGATTGGTGAATCCCTGACTTGGATTGCTATTTCTTGAGGAGGCACAGTCATGTTCACTTTATTCCCAGCTCAATTCACTCTCCAGACCTCTCTACCCCCTCAGCAGTCTTGTTCCTCTTACCATATTCTCTCCATCTTATTTTCTAACTCCCTTTTATATTTTGCTTCTCCATTGGGATGTAAGCTTCTTGTGTATAAGGATCATCTTGTTTTCTTGTATTTCTATCCCCAATGTTTAGCACAGTTCTTGACATATAACAAATGTTTCATACATGCTCAAATTCCCTCTTTCTCTCTCCCCCCTTCATCTATTAGTGAGTTCTCTAGATACAGTAACTGTTGTTCCTGTAGGAGAACTTATTTTCTCTAGGTATTTCCTTTGGTTTTCTCTTTATCAAAATATCATCCATAGTTTAATGATCATTGTGCTTATAGTGATGAATGTGATCAGTAATTATCAATGTTGCAAGCAAAATTTGCTAATAATGCTGATATAATTTTATGCACCCAGCAATTTTCCAGTAACGGTTCTTTAAAAAATCTATACTCTGGATACAGCTCACAGAGATTTCAAATGGCTTTTGCAGATTGGGCCAAACTTTGTCTTCATCTTGAAGGCAGAGACAACCTTTAAAAAGATAAGTAGCTGACTCTCACTATACTCTTGGTTTTCCGTAAGTGTGAATTTTCACAATTCCACTTGAGCTGTTAACAACAACAACAACAACAAAGAAATGAAAATATTTGAAGTAACAACTTGAAAGAAAGAAGCATAAGATATCATTAAATGAATGGGTCTATATCACATTGTCTCTGATTTCTAAAGTATCTCCTTTGAAACATACTATCCACCTCCAAAAAAGAACTGATATTGATGGAACAGACTGAAGCATGCTATTTTCCACTTTCTTTCATTTTTTTCTTTTAATCAAGTTTTCTTTTACAAAATGACAAATATTGTAATGTTTTACATAATCGTACATGTATAACCCATATCTGATTGTTTGCTGCCTCAGGGAGGGAGGGAAGGAGGATTAAAAATTGGAACCCCAAACTTTAAATAAAAATGCTTATTTTTTTTTAAATTAAAAATAAAGTATCACTTTTTTACCCTTTCTTAGAAAGATGGTCTGTTTAAGGAATATCTAAGGTAACTGTATGCAATCATGAGTCATGTACTTTGATTTTTTTTTTTTGGTTGGGGAGAGGAAGGGACAACAGTAGAAGCAAAAACCCATCTGAGCATCCAAATGAAAATTTAATAAAAAGACCAGAACCAACCGGATTTAAAGATGCTGCCTTGTTTTCTTATTAAGAGTTAAACAAGCATATTCACTAGATTAGACTTTGATGATTAAATTCAGAGCTTAGCATTTCACATGTTCATCATAAATTCAATATAAGAGAACTTCCATAAGCAAACTCTATCCTCCAGACAGAGTCAGAAAGCTCTTAGTTCAAGGCCTGACTCAAACACATAATAGCTATATGACCACAAGCAAGTCAATTCATCTCTCTCAGGCAATTCTGACTCTGAAAGACTGTAAGTCACAGTGGTCAGTGGGCATTTGCATACCCAGGAATTCCCTACTGTGATGAAATTATAGATTCAAACAAGAAAACAAAACAAAAATTTTAAAAACCCAATAATTGCATCTTATGAATACTGGCAGTCCAATCTGCCCATCCCTGTTGCCTTAAAGTTTTAGAGATTCTCTAAAAAGAGTTCATGTTTATGACTGAAAGCTAGTTAAAGGTATTCGAAAGGCATACATCATAGGTTCCTAATGGGATATTTAGAATTCCTGCATCTGTCAAAATGGCCATCTCCAATGGATATTCAGTATGCCAGAACACAGGTTGGAGAACTGTGAAGGAAATTTAAAGTCAATGAAGGAGATAGTATTTGGGGGCTTCAGGGAGTACAAAGATAATTGTGGATCAATCGTGCCAGACAATTTGAAGCAACTTAAGACTGCCGTCAGGACTTTAATTGTTTCTGCTGCAGAGTTTGAGAGAGAATTTAGTGCAATGAATGATGTGTTAACACCTAGTTTCAATGCTCTGTCCATTAGTTGCATATCATCTTTGTCTTTTCATTAAGCTGCCTGGCCCACTGCTCCATATGCTTAAGCCCAACAATTATGTCAAGAAGTGACTCATAAGTAGTGGCTGTAAGTCTGAAACTATAGAAATATGGCAGAACAAGATTTCCTGAGTCTCTGTCTCAATATAACCAAGTAATTGTTTTCTTCTAATTGGAGAGGCTGAATTGTTCTCTCACCTTTAATCTGGGCTCTTGTGTATTGTTGAAGGAAAACAGGATTTTTTCCCATGTAAAGAAAATGGAGAGTTAGGCAGCTTGGTGTTGTGAATAAAGGGTTGGCCTTGGAGTCAGGAAATCCTGAGTTCGAGTCCTTCCTTTGACATATAATAGCTTTGCAACAAGCAAATCACTTAATTTCTTAGTGACTGGCAACAGTCTAAGACTTTGAGTTACAGAGAAGTTGCCCACCTGTATTAAGGTGGGGGAGGGTGGGGCTGGAGTTTCCACATCAGGTCCTTCCACAGTGGAAAAATCACAGGTCTGGACAAAATAAGTAAATAAGTAAAATGGGAAAGAATGAATCTGTGTCAACATGATAGAACTTATTCCACTTTAAAAAACTCACCATCTTGGGATCTCTCTTGTGTGCTTATTTAAAAAATCAGGCTCAAGGGCAGCTAACTGGCACAATAGATAAAGCACCAGCCCTGGATTCAGAAGGATCTGAGTTCAAATCTGGCCTCAGACACTTGACACTAGCTGTGTGACCCTGGGCAAGTCACTTAACCCTCATTGCCCTGCAAAAAAAAAAAAAAGGAAAAGAAAAAGAAAAGAAAAAAATCAGGCGCTTTACTCAGAAATTGTTAAAAAGTCCCTTGTACTTTATGAGTATAGTACAACAATAAGAAATATCAAGAAAATGATGGAGTATTATTGGGCTATAAGAAATAACAAGCAGGATGATTTCAGAAAGGTCTGAAAAGACAAGTATGAACTGATGAATAGTGAAGTGAGCAGAACCAAGAGAACATTGTGCACAGAGAGAGCAATATTGTTTGATGAAGAAGTGTGAATGACAACTATCCTCAGCAATATGATGATCCAAGACAATCCCAAAGGACCAATAATGAAATATGCTATCCACCTCCAAAGAAAGAACTGATATTGATTGAACACACTGAAGCATACTATTCTTCACTTTCTTTCATTTTTTTTCTTTTATTCAAGTTTTCTTATACAAAATTACTAATATGGTAATGTTTTACATAATCATACATGTAAAAAAAAGAAATACTAAGAAAAGCAAGAGGAAGGACACATAGATAAATAGATTTATATTGAGCTCTACCTATCTATCTATCTATCCCTCTATCTATTTACCTACTTACCAACCTATCTGCAACATTATGGGAATTAACATGCTACAGAACAGTGTACAGTTTGACAAGACAGGCAGGTCCTCAATTTCATTTGTCTACCAGCCTTAAAACCTAGGGCTGAGAGTCTTTTCCTGTTATTTCCTAAGGTAGTCCCATCAACTTTGAGATCTATGGATTAAAAAAAAAACTTATTGCAAATATCTTGCAAATAGTAATTGGTCTTTGTGCAAAAGCAAATTTCCTAACACCCTTATAGTAGGAGCTTCTTTGGTAGCAAGGTTTCCCTACACTCTTATCAGTCTTTCCACCTTTTTATCCTTTTTAATGTTTTGTTGATCATTTCTTTTCAAAATGGTATCATTTCCCAATGATTCCCCTTCCTCCCTATAATACAATCATCCTTTCTAACAAGGAAGCAGAGTTAAGCCAAACAAATGAGTTCATTGACCATATCTAAAATTGTACGCCCCACTCCATCCGCATAGTCTACCAGCTCTCTGATAGAAGATGGAAGGCTTGCTTCATTATCAAATTTTCTGCAGTCTTGATCATTCACTGCATTGAGTAGAGTTCTGAAGTCTTTTTGGTGTTGTTTTCCTTTGCATAATTGTGGTTATTCTATAAATTGTTCTGGTTGTGCTAACTTAAATAACTATGAGAACTATAAACCTATTTTACAATAGTAAGTAGCCTGTGACTTCAAAGCATCAATTCAGACTCAAGAGATTGTTACAGGTAACCTTGGGTTAAAAATATTCAATTTCGGGGCAGGTCGGTGGCGCAGTGGATAAAGCACTGGCCTTGGATTCAGGAGGACCTGAGTTCAAATTTGGCCTCAGACACTTGACACTTAACTAGCTGTGTGACCCTAAGCAAGTCACTTAACCCTCATTGCCCTGCAAAAACAACCACCACCACCAAAAAAAAAAAAAGACAAAAAAAAAGGAAGAATATAAGTTCCTTGAAGGTAGGAATTATTTCACTTGGGGCAGCTAGGTGGCGCAGTGGAAAGAGCACCGGCCCTGGAGTCAGGAGTACCTGAGTTCAAATCCGGCCTCAGACACTTAACACTCACTAGCTGTGTGACCCTGGGCAAGTCACTTAACCCCAATTGCCTCACTTAAAAAAAAAATTTCAATTTCCTTTGTTTAATTGGCCAAAAAAGTGTCTGAGAGTAGTTACACTGGCTTCTCATGTTGTTGTTGTTGTTGCTCAGTCATGTCTGACTCTTTGCCACCCCATTTGGTTTCTTTTTGTCTTTGTTTTTGTGGGTTTTTTTGCAGGACAATGAGGGTTAAATGACTTGCACAGGCTCACACAGCTAATAAGTGTCTAATGTGTGAGGCCAGATTTGAACTCAGGTCCTCTTGAATCCAGGGCCAGTGCTTTATCCACTGCGCCACCTAGCTGTCCCCATTTGTGGTTTTCTTAACAAAGATACTGTAGTGGTTTGCCATTTCCTTCTCCTGATCATTTACAGATGAAGAAACTGAGGCAAACAGGATTAAGTTACTTGTCCAGGGTCACATAGCTAGTAAGTGCCTGAGGCCAGATTTGAACTCAGGTCCTCCTGACTCCAGGCCCAGCCTTCCATCCACTGTGCCACCTACTTGCCCCATACTACTTAGTATCATGCCACTTAGTATCTTGCACTGGAATCTCTTCATGTCCAGTTTCTCAAGAGCTATCCCCCATTTCCATCCTGATGGCCATGATTAACAAGAACTTGGGTTGATTCATCTCCTTGAATTATAGGTACTTTGTCTTCATTTTTTACAGTGCCCCTTCCAAGCCACTATTGTTCATTTTTTCACTGATACTTAATTTCTCTGTTTGGCACTTAAAGCCTTTCTTTATCTGGCCTTGGTCTGTCTTCATAGACTGATCACATATTGTTCTCTCTCTTCTACTCTATCTTTCTTCTAATCATACTGCCCCTACTTGCTGATTCACATACATGATACTTGATCTCTCACCTCTATTCCTTTATATAGACTATGCACAATACCTAAAATGTTCTCCCTCCTTAGCCTTACCCCTTGGAATCCTTAGCTACTTTCAGGGCTTAGATTCAATGCTACCAGGAGGCCCTTCCTTGATCCCTTAAGTCTTTAGGCTCTATCTCTCGCTCTGTAATTACTTTGAATTTGCTTTATAAATATTCTTTATTGACTTATCTGTGTACACATGGTTTCCCTCTAGTAGAATAAAAGTTCCCTGAGGACAAGGACTGTTTAGTTTTTGTTTTTATTGTCCCTAGCACCTAGCAAAGTGATTGGTATGTAATAAAATGTCTTGAATTGAATTAAGGGAAGAAAGCACCATTTAGGTCATGACATTTAATTTGGGGTTTAAATATCCTTCTTGCAGGTTTGGAAGAAATTTGAATCAGGTTGATTGGCTCAGAGTTGTGTGTGTGTGTGTGTGTGTGTGTGTTTGTGTTTAATGGGAGCGGGGGTGGTCCCTGTTGAACAACTCAGAGTTACTCTGTCTCCTTGATGATAAGTTGTTCAGAGTAAGGGAAGAAAATGGGATTTCACTTATTGAATATTTAATTCTGGACAGCAGTTTAATCAGGATTGGGATTTGGGCAATTGCTCTGGCCCCCTCCTAACTTACTACAGTTGCGGTTCTTAGTATTCCTTAATTATCCCACTGAGATGTTTGAGAAGCAACTAGTAGTAAATGAACTTGGCAAATCAGCTATTACCCAAGTAATGAAATACAAATACATATGTTTGACAATTCTGCAGGGAAATTTTTGAAGCCAGGATTCTCAATGGATTGTATTGGCCAAGAGAGGGGGAAAAACAGGTGTTGTTATCAAGTTGTATCTACAAACAGTTTGACTAGAGTTTTAAAATAATGCACAGATTTTCCTTGCCATGGATTCCAAACATGTCAATTCATCTATGGAAAGGCCTGATTGTCAAATAGCGAATCAATACCCTCCCCAGTGGAACTCGGGAAGGGAGGGCTCAATGTGACGTATGTTTAAATATTCAAGGCTTTCACACAGACAGTATATCTAAGGATGCATATCAACTTCACATCTAACCTTAAACAAAGCAGAGATCAGCTCTACTGAGAAAATTGATTTTATTCCACAGTAAGGCAAGGGAAATTAGTAAATTCAATATTTGTAGAAAGAAAAGAAGCCGAAGCCAGCTATTCCTGGCGGTCCCAGATTGTTCTTTGTTTTGGTAATTATACCTTTATGTTTTAAGTCTCATATTTACACTTTCAGAAGGGCTTGGAATAGTTCACGCATCAAGAATTCCTCTGAGCTCCCAAGTTCTCCTGCTGTACCACAATAAAGTTATCCCTGGATTGTTACAAATTGAAAATGAGTTCTAACTCTAGAATAAGAACTCTTTTGCTTCTCTCATTGTTCAGGGGTATCATTTGAGCTACATCCCTGACTGACAGCCTCTCTAGCATCCAAGTCTTCTGTGTGCTGGTACCTCAATGTGGTAGATCTTCAACTTAGGTAAATGGGAAGTCGAAACTCTCTTTACGTTCCAGAATAGAATCATGGAAATGATTTCTTCCCCATCTCCGGGCACCTGTACCCTAAGACACAAGCAGAAATATAGCTCTGGGATGAATTTACTAATGTTTTCTATTGGATGGTAAGCCATTCTAAAGCTACGAAAGCCTTCCAAACCCCATAGGTCTCCATTCTGCCATTAGCTGTACCAGTTTAAACAGTGTGCTGCAAAAAATATTGACAGGTCAAGTACAGCTGGGAAGAAAGTGTGTCCCAGTGGCCTTTACACTGACAGCTTCTCCCACATTAAAGAGTTAACTAGCAGCCAACCAGCTCAGAGTGGGAGCTAATGAATGAAATGGAGATTGATATAGACTCTCTTTGGAGGTGCATCGATCGGTATCTTCTGAACTCAGCTTAGGAATTCTGCAGGCAGCATTGCCTGAGTAACCCTGGCATGGTGCCCATTAGCAAATAACTCTTTTAATGTTGGTCTTCAATTGATACAATTATTGTGTTGTGGAGTACAGTGGTACCCATGGACACTTACTTTGCTTCGGGCCTTTGTGGCAACAAGCAGAAGACTGGTTTTTGGAAGATGGACTTGATTTTTGCCAGTGTTTAAGAGGGACAGACCAGTTAATTGCATTTCCTGCATTTTATTTGCATTTTAACAATCAAGCACAGCCTTAAATATTGAACTCATTCTATCCTCGTCAGAGAAACATCACTGAATCAGTACCACATGATCTCAGTCCTTCTCATTGGTCCTGAGTCTTCTGATGGTATCGGTGAGATGGTATCACCATGTCTCCCTTTTACCCCATAAAAACAGGGTTATTCTCCTTTTTGAAGCCAAGTTAAATTTGGTAGAAAAGACCTTGAAATCTTATGACCTTTTTCACCTTTTTAAAAAAAAATCACATGCATTGGTGAGTTAAGACTAATTGGAAATCTACATTTAGACTTCACCAGGATGGTTCTTTTGACCCATTGTCTTCTTTTAGGGTTTTTTTTTCTTTGTTTAGTTTTGGTTTTTTGTTGTTTTAATGGTATCGGAAACTCTTGCTGTGAAAATTCTCCCTACTCATGCAGCTGGGCAACTCATTTGTAACTTACAGTCTTAGAAAGTTGCCTGGGGGGTGGAAACGGGTGCAGTGCCCAGAAGACCAACCTGGACTCAGGAGGACCTGAGTTCAAATGCTGCATCAGACATTTAATAGCCGTGTAACCCGGGGCAAGTCATATAACCCTGATTGCTTCCAAAAAAAAAAAAAAAGTTTCCTGCGGACACTGAGAAATTGTGACTTGCCCGGTGACTGCAGATCGCATATATCCCAGGCAGAACTGTAACCCAGGTCTTCCTGACTCCAAGGACAACCCTCTTTCCACCACCCTGTGCTCTCCTTCAGTTCTGTTTTGTTTGCATTTACATCATCTAACACTGATGAATGAGGAGGGCTTTATGCTATTGGGGAATTGCTTCAACTTTTCCTAGTCTTGCCTAGATTGATCTAAACGAGCTCAGGACTCCTGTACCTGAGTACATGAACACCTTTATATTTTAGGTCCCTGGGGCACCAGTTTATTTAGTGGCACCACACTTTCTAAGAGTTGTAGTTATCCAACTTACTTCTAGGAAGTGGGAGAGCCACTTTGAGATTGTATATAGAGAGCCGGAAGGAACCTCTGGTAATATTTAGTCCACCACTCCTCCCATTTTACAAATGAGAGAACTAAAGACCAAGGTGGTTGGGGCGGCTAGGTGGCACAGTGGATAGAGCACCGGCCCTGGAGTCAGGAATACCTGAGTTCAAATCCGGCCTCAGACACTTAACACTTACTAGCTGTGTGACCCTGGGCAAGTCACTTAACCCCAATTGCCTCACTAAAAAAAAAAAAAAAAGACCAAGGTGGTTAAGAGATTTGCCTAAGATCATACAGGTGGTAAATGGCACAGGTTCTTAGCCCACTGCCTCCTGGGAGCCCTTCCTAGGGCAGGAAAATGTAATACCGTGGGATATGTTCATGATCCATGATATATTATCTGATGCAACTTGCAAAATCTTTCAGAACCTCTTTGAGTCAAGTCCTCAGAGCAGTCACTCTGAAAATCAAAAACTCAGTGTCAGCTTCTGGTGAACACTAAATTGGTAACCTCAAATCAAAACACAAAGATTAAAAATTCAAACTCGAAAACTCCTTGGCAGTGAATAATGGTCTAGAGTCTTCCTTTCTCTCTTGCCACCAAATTATCCTCACAAGGAAGGAATCATGAATGGGTGTCTCAGTGGAACTTTGGGAAAAGTAAGCTAAAATCAAAGTAATTGTATATTTACAGAGTAACAGAATTGCGTTGCACAGTGAAGAATGCTCTGTCATTGTTTTCTGGGAGCATTTTAAAGCATCTTATAGGCAGAAAGGTTTTTTTTAAAAATTATTTCCTATGAAAAACCAAACAAACAAAAAAAGAAATAAATTATTTCCTATGATAAAATAATTATTTTGGTTATAGACTTGGAAAAAAGCACCTCACTTTTGCAGTGAATCCAATGTAAAAAATGCCAGCTTCCTTTGAAAGCATTTTTAGTATGAACCGTGAAGAGAAATTTCCTAATGACATTATGGACTTGAAGTGAATCATTTCTAATTGAAAAGGAGTAAAAATCATATGGCTGATTTTGCCACATTTTTCCTTGATCTCACATACCACTTCGAGCCACCTGTTAATAATGAATGACCTTGCATCCAGTACCATTTTCTATAGGCAACCCTTCTAAATTTCGAAGCATTGGGATTAGATCCATCATATTATTTATATAACATTTTTTATATACTAATTTCATACAGTATTCTTATTGGGGTGATTCAGTGAGATCAAGAGAATGTTTAGCTTGTGTAAAGTACCAAATTTTCTACCCACTCCACTTTTGAGAAGTGTGGGGGCTTATAGTGCACCGTTGTTTCCTCCAAGACAAAAAATAGATTATACATCATTCAGGAAACAGAGAAAAAAATTATAAGTAGATTTTGCCTATTGAATGTAATGGATTGTCAGGAACACTTGACATTATTCTACAGGCAAGGCCACATAAAATCAATACATCTTAGGCAAGGTTTAATTTATTTGTAGGTTCTTACAACAAATGACTTACCTTTTTTGTTTGCTGTTTTTCTTTTCAGCTTTTACACTCATGACTAGCTACGGTTTTATCCATCTCGTTATTATGAAACTCACCATAACAGGCTGATTGTGTCATTATTGAAGTTTTATTTTAAAATGAGAGGGACTGCAAAGCATGAAAATGAAAAAAAAAAAAAGAATTGAGGAACATAGAGTTTGTGCTGGGACTTGACAGTCTTGAGACGTGACCCTTCTGTGTTACCTCCAAAGCAGCATGTGCTATGCTATCAATTAATAAATCAACAAGTATTTATTAATTGCCGATTATGTGCCTGGCCCTGTGCAAAGTGATGAAGATTCAAGTACAAAGAATGAAACATTTCTTATGCACAATTTTTTTGCATATAAATAGAGGTAAAACAGATAAATATAATGGATAGAATAAATAGACAAATAAATAGATAAATATAAGTACACATTTAGGTAAAGTAGTTAAATTCCTGAGGATCACCTTCTCCCCCAAATAATAGGACTTATTTGGGTTTTTTGGATTGAAAATTCTTTATAATTTTTTCCATTGTCGCCAAAATGACGGTGAAAGTGCTTCAGAGTCATTAGACTTTTTCATAGTTCTGTCTGTGCCTCCCCAACATCTAGCACAGTGTTTGGCACAGAGCCAACCTTTATATAAATTCTTGTTAATGGATTGATTAGCTATTTCCCTTGCTAGAAGTAAAGGCCATTCCAAGGAAGTGCCATTTAAAGATTCAAATAGGGAAGACGACTTTCTTCTTTGTCTTTAGGAGACTACTCTGTTGGTAGTATCAGGGAATTTTAAGAATAGACTATCCAAAGAAAGTCATGGATGTCTTTCAGTTCCCCATGCACAAATACAAATAGTTAAGCTTTAGGGCAAAAGAGTCTTCCTTCATATAACATACTTGTAGATGATTCTTCCCTCTGTTCATTTAGCCATAAAAACTGGATCAAGAAACACATTTCGGATCCGTTGACTGACAAGAGACATGGGCTATGAGCCCATCCCTTGCTCTTTCCAAATCATAAACATCTCTGGTTTCATGGCCAAGTTGGAGAGAAAACTTTGTAAGTAGGAGGTGTTACATCCTTGTCCCTTTTTACCGGGTGGACGAATTTCAACCCAAGAACAGTCTAGACTCAAATGAGGAAGTAGGAGCTGTATAACAGATGGATCAAGCATGTCAAAGCAATTCTTTACAGTGGCAATGGGTATGGCAAATGTGTGGATTTTGTTAGGATTTCTTCTGACAGCCATGAACACAGATATATTTTAAAGTAATATAACTGGCCTAAATCTCTAGCAGGGAATACAATGACTTCTAGTATTATTTTTCACCACTTCAACAACTCTCAAGAAGTTAGATTTGATGAATTCTTTAAAATTATTTGACTTAGAAAAGACCCTGCACCGTTTAACCTTGGTTTTGTTCTACTCAGCCCTGCACCTAAGTCCTATCTGCTGCAATCTATCATGAATGGCGACATTGAGAAGGCTTTTTGAGGGACCACAGTTGCAGCAAAACAACCTCATAATGTGTTGCAGTGGAGAAAACACAGGAATGGGAATGAGGGGACCTAGCTCTGTTACTTACCACTTATAGGAGCTTGGGAAAGTCACTTATTTTCTTTGGGTCTCAGTTTCCCCTTCTTTAAAATGACTGTGTAGACTACATGTCCTTTAAAGTGCCTCTTAATGCTAAATCTGTTTCTTTTTTTTTTCTGGGGTAATGAGGGTTAAGTGACCTGACCAGGGTCACACAGCTAGTAAGTGTCAAGTGTCTGAGGTCAGATTTGAATTCAGGTCCTCCTGAATCCAGGGCCGGTGTCTTATCCACTGCACCACCTAGCTGCCCCATTAAATCTGTTTCTTTCTTTCTTTTTTTTTTTTTTTTAGTGAGGCAATTTGGGGTTAAGTGACTTGCCCAGGGTCACACAGCTAGTAAGTGTGTCTTAAGTGTCTGAGGCCGGATTTGAACTCAGGTACTCCTGACTCCAGGGCCGGTGCTCTATCCACTGCACCACCTAGCTGCCCCTAAATCTGTTTCTAAAAGGAGGTTAGACTAGATGGCTTTTTAGGCACCTTCCAATTCTAGATTTCTGATACTATAATGAGGTTCTGATGCTGGTATCCTTGAGATGGCAAATGTAGATAGGTCAGTCTGGAAGATTTAATTAGTTAAGTGCCTACATTGTTCCAGGCACCTTGCTAAGTGCTAGGAATACAAAGAAAGACCATTTTTTTTTTTCAATAAGCTAACAATCTAATGGTGGAGAAAGCATGCTAATAACGATGTGAAAACAAGAAATGTACAAGATTAATTGGAAATGATAGAGGGAAAACACTACCAAAGTCCTATTAATAGAAAATGATATTATAGCAAGACTCCATAAAAATTTAAAAAAGAGAAGATGGAGGAAAAAAAAATAATGTACAACTAATTGATTGGGCCAGTACCTGAAAGAAATTGGTCTAAATGTAAAGGAAATCAGGCAACTACAGTGCCATTAAAATGGAAAATACGACCCTCAGCACTACAATTAAAACTCGGTGTCTTACTATTATATTCATTATTACTATGGTCTTGTTAAATTTGAGGGGAAAAAATGTAACATTTTGCTATTTTGTTTAAAAAATAGTTGTAACAAATTTTCCTGGAAGGATCTCCAAAGATATACCTATAGTTTCCCCAAAAGAAGTCCTGGAAATGAGTTTGTTCTGGAGATCACCTTAGCAGATTCAGGGGTCATGAATATTTCATTCTATGCTCAGTTTCCTAAAACAGAGATCTCTCCCACAATCCTACTCCCTCTGAATTTGGGAAAGTTAGAACTGCCACTCAGGGGCATCTTGACTAAAATTAGTCTACCCCTGAATGGTTACCCAGATCAGTGCCTGTGTTTTGGTAAGAGTCCAATCAGCTTTTCATATTAAATATAATACTTTCAGAAGTGTTTTTACATCCATGATCACAATAGATCTTTTCAGCAATCATTTGGGAGTGGACATTACTATCTTCCTTTTAGAAATAGGAAAAAAAGAAACCTTGAAATATTGGATTATTTTACACAAGGCAACACTGCGAGCCAGTGGTGGGACCAGGAATAGAACTCAGATCTTCTGATTCCTAAAAATGTTCTTTAGACTATATTGTGCTGACTGGTCTTTTTAATGATAACAACAACAACAACTATCATTATCATCATTATCATTATCATTATTATAATATATTTTTTACCTTTCTTGCTTTTGTCATGTTCCCCTCCAGGGAAATTCCTATCAGTTGAACACATAGTTCAGCCAAACCAGGGAATCATGGGATTCTAGATTTAGAGTTGGAAGGGATGATAGAAGTCACCTCATCCAACCCTCTCCTCATTTTACCGATGAGAAGAGACCACTGAGGCCCGGAAAGTTTAACCCGATTGCCTGAGGTCACACAACTAGTAGGTAATAAAGCTAAGCTTCAGACCCCGACGACTAGCTCCAAATCCAGTGTTCTTTCTACAGCACTCGGGTCCTGCACAAGCTCAGGCCGAGAAAACCTTCACCAGCAAACCAGACAATTAGGGGAATATGCTGAAAGCTCTGCCCAATAAGAGATGATTTCCCCACCTCCTCCAGACCATCTGACCTCTCCTAGCCTTTTAAAACCTACTTCCCAGATTCCCAGAATGTCTCTCTTTTAAAAATGAAGCTTTTACTTTTCCCCAGCAATTAGAATTGAGATTTCTTGAAAAAAAAATCATGGAAAATGTAATGGACCTTACCTGAAAGTTAGTGATGGTAACGTCACTATAAGAACACAAGTCTTTAAAAAAAAAAAAAAGTGCTGGTAAGGGGCAGCTAGGTG